>NW_021703765.1:22102116-22306117 GCF_005190385.1 Monodon monoceros
AAGGAAGGAAGGAAGGAAGGAAGGAAGGAAGGAAGGAAGGAAGGAAGAAAAGAAAAGAAAAGAAAGATCTGTCTCAGCAAATTAGTAACCTGACAAATGACATCTGAAAAAAATGTACAGCTAATATTTTACTTAGTGTCGAAAACTCAGTGCTTTCCCCTCTAATATCAAGAAAGGCAAGGATGTCCACTCTCACCACTTCTATCCAACACTGTACTGGAGACCTTAGACACAACAATAAGAAAAGAAAAAAAGACATAAGCATATTGGTAAAGAGGAATTAAAAGTATCTATTTGCAAGCAGCATGATCATGTACATAGAAATTCTTAGGGAACCTAGTAAAATGAGCTGTGACAAGTGCTAAAAGGTGAATTTAGCAAGGTCTCAGGATATATGGTCACTATACAAAATTCAATGTATTCTATACACTAGTAATGAGCAATTGAAAATTGAAATTTAAAAACAATATAATATATAGTATCATCCCCAAACACAAAATATTTATGAATAAATTTAACAAAATATGTATAAGATCTATGGCTAAAACTGATAAATCATTGCTGAAAGAAACTAAAAAGATTTAAATAAGTGGAGAGAGATGCCATACTTAGGGATTGTAAGATTCAATACTGTTAAGATGCAAATTCTCCACAAATTAATATACAGATTTAATGTTATCCCAATCAAAATGCTAGCAGACATTTTATAGAAATTGACCAAGCTGATTCTAAAATGCAAAGAACCATAAATATCAAAACAATCTTTTTAAAGGAAAATTTTTAAAATATTAGTGAATTTGTATTACCTGATACCAAGTCTTACTATAAATCTACAGTACTCAAGATAGTGTGTATTGTCATAAAGTCAGATATATAGATCCATAGACCAGAATAAAGAATCCAAACAATAGAAGCATACATATATGGTCACTTGATTTTCACAAAGGCACCAAGGAAATTCAGTGAAGGAAAGGATAGTCTTTTCAACAACTGGTGCTGAAACGATTGGATATTTATATGGATAAAAATTAACCTTAACCCTTATGTCACACCATACACAAAAGTTAATTCAAAATGTACCATACATCTAAACATAAAAGGTAAAACTTCTAGAAGAAAACACAGTAGAAATCTCTGTGACCTTGAAGGCATCTCAGATAGGTTATAAAAAGCATAAAGCATAAAAGGAAAAAAAAAGATAAAATGAACTTTATCAAATTTAAACACTTTCATATGATGAAAGACACCACTGATAAAATGAAAAAGTAAGCCACAGACTGGGAGAAAATATTCACAATTCATATATATGCCAAAGGACGTGTATCCAGAATACATTTCAAAACTCTCAATTTGACAAGTAATAAATCAAACAATAGAATTTAGAATGGGTAAATGACACTTTACAAAATAAGTGATTTAAATAGTCAGTGACCACATGAGAAGGTGCTCAATATCAAGTCATCTAGAATGTAAAATAAAACCACAATGAAATACCTCTGCACACCTACTGGCACTAGAATGGTTAAAATTAAAAATATTAATAATACCAAGTGTTGGCAACAACTTGGAGCAACTAGAATTCCCACGCATTGCAGGTGGAAGTGTGAGACGAGACAACCACTTGGGGAAAGTGTGGCAGTTTCTTATAAATTTAAAATATACATACTATGTGAACTATCAACTCCATTCCAAGGTATTACATAATAGCCAAAAAACTACTAATAGTGGACAACTGACTATTTCAAATCTGAATTTATTATTTCCACTAACAAAGAAATGCAATCAACACTTTTCCCTTACAATTCTAATTCATTAGAAAACTTCTAGGGCTTCCCTGGTGGTGCAGTGATTGAAAATCTGCCTGCCAATGCAGGGGACATGGGTTCGAGCCCTGGTCTGGGAAGATCCCACATGCCGCAGAGCAACTAAGCCCGTGTGCCACAACTACTGAGCCTGCGCGCCACAACTACTGAGCCTGCACTCTAGAGCCTGCGAGCCACAACTCCTGAAGCCTGCACACCACAACTACCGAATCCCGCGAACCTAGAGTCCATGCTCCGCAACAAGAGAAGCCACCACAATGAGAAGCCCGTGCACCACAACGAAGAGTAGCCCCCGCTCACCGCAACTAGAGAAAGGCCATGCGCAGCAACAAAGACCCAACACAGCCAAAAATAAATAAATAAATTTATTTTTAAAAAAAAAAGAAAACTTCTATGCTCCCCAGTTTCTGGTTGGATAAGGAAACTCTTAGAAGACAAGGGTCTGTGCCTTATTTAGTTTTGGATCCTTAGTACCTAGTTTACGCCTGGCACGTAGTAAACCCTGAACAAATATTTGTTGGTCATGATATAATTCAGCACAATTTTAGGTCCTTCAAGGGACATGATATTACTTTAAATCACAACGTTAGCACAATTTATAACAGATGTGTTTCCCCTTCATCGTTTTCTGGGGACTCTATTGGAACCTCTCAGCATCTTCCATAGTGGTTGATGTTACCACTCTGCAGAGGTCTGGGATCAGGATTGTGAAGACAGCTGTTCCTCTTTTTATTGCCCTGGACTAAGATTGTGCAGCGATAAATGACGAAAACACTAAGCAATATAATTCTAAAATCAGAAGGGTTCTAGATCAAGTCTCAAAGGGAGCTAGCTGACAAGTCATTCTTTCCTCTGATTTAAGGGAAATTTTACTGCCAGATGTGAGAGCCTCATGAAATAAGGAAAAAGACAATGAATTAGGTCCCTAGGTCTCCCAATCAAATCATTAATATCGAGTTCAGTGGGGTCCAATAACTAGTTTAACTTGGGTATGATTCCAAGATTAATTCCAAACCACAAATGGGTAAGTAGATAATATAAAACTAAAGTGACAATAAGAATTATATTTCACTCTGAATTGACATTATTATTTTCAAGCTCAGCTCAAATGAGAAAACAATCGAAAGTACAACGTTCTAAGCAGCTTCCAGGAAAATAATATTTAAAAAAAAATCCTTATGACAAAGGTGGTTCACCCCTCTGTTTCTAAGCAGGAAGTGGTTTGGAACATCAGCAGGTTAACACAATTAATTTTTCCACTCATGGCAGCTAAGAGTCTTCCCTTCGTTATGGCTGTTCTTGTAAAGGCGATGAAAATGCCAAAGTTTAAAAAGTGTTTTAAGATAACATACAGGCTCCAAAAGCCTGGAAAGATTAGGGATCATTATAAAATGGAAATATAAGATGGGCTATGGTTTTTCCAGTTCAATCACTACATTGTTTATTCCTCTTATTTTCCAGTCTCTTTTATCATAATTGTTGTTTCTTTTCTTTGAAGAGATGTTTGGTACTTGGCAAAACTCTCCAAAGGGCCCAGAAGGTCTTTCCTGCAGGCTTTGCAAGTTTTAGTCACTGGTTTCTCAAATAATTGTATCTGTTATAAAAAAGACACAGTCATCTTAACTTTCTAGAGGTTGTCTGAAAAGTTTCAGGCACACAACTGATGAAAGAAAGATGCTTGGCGAGGAAGTTGTATAGGCTGGATTTTGATATATCGCACTGATCTAGATTCCTCTTAGAGACTGCTCTTTATTATGTGACCTTGGCCTAATGACTTAGTATCACTGAGCCTCAGTTTCCTTCTCCATAAAAATATTATTGTTGGGATTATATAATGATCTAGGTAAAATAATGATCTGTGCCTGACACACAGTTAACCCTCAATAAAGGTACATTTAAGAGGATGAGGGAAGTAACTGGTTAAAGAGTAGGGAAATGGAGGGAAGGAGAGAAAACAGACAAAAATTACAGAAGCCAGAGGAAGGGAAAAAGGTAAAACAAGGCACTCCACCCTAAAGTTATAGAAACCAACTAAACATGAATATGATCTATGGCCAATTCATCAGGAGGGTACTCATACCAAGATTTCACAAGTTATCCTTTGCTTTGTGGGTGCTCAATAAATTGACAATGACTTGTATGATCTTTGCTCATCCCTCACCTTATATTCCTTCAAAGATATTGATTGGAGAACTGTTATTTAATGGGGTAGTAGGGAAAATTGGTAAATATTTAGGGCATCAAGTTTGAAAAACTATGAAATGTCCATTCCATCAACTGATAAGTTGCCAGGTATTTGTTTCATTTGCATGGATGTCCTACCAATGGTCAGTGCTCCTTAAGGGAAAATTTTGTTTCTGTGTCCCCAGTATGTGACACCCAGGAAGTCTCAATAAAGACTTCTTGAAATGAGTTAAGTCCAACATTCCATGGGGTTCAGTACTGAAAAAATAAGAAAACCTTAAAAATAGGTCTTTGTCCTCCAGGAATCAATACTCTAGAGTTGGAAAGTGAGATCAGTGCAGGCTGGATCAGTCTGGAAAAACTTTGCAAATTTCCTCAGCATGGACTACCTGCAGAAGAAGCCTTGGAGGAAATGGGGCAGCATAAGAGTCTTAGTAGAAAGTACAGTTACCTCCTAATACTGACTCTCAGGGGTGAGGCTCCTGAATGAAGCAGATGTGAGAGGAAGCTTGAAAAACACTGGCCAAGAGCATCATAGGATGAGCCAAAAAAAACTTAAAGGCTTTCTTGTCCGACTCTTTCATTTTTCAGATGAAGATGTTAAGACCTAGAAAGATGAAACGATTTCCCCAGAGTCACATAGCAAGTTCAGACCTCAGGACCCCTGACTTCGAGTTTTTGCAATATTTGCTATTCCATGAAGACTTTTCTGTCTGTCAAGAAAAACTCCAGTGATTAACTGAGTATCTGCCTCCCAGGCTCATCCAGTCCATCAGAGTGGATCACTGGTGATTCACTGCTGTATTTCCAAACACCTTCTTTCTCTTAGCATTGGCATCAGCACTTTTGGTCCATCTATAGGAACAATGTTAATTATATTGCCATATTAATCATTTCAGCAGAAAGAAATAAAATAGAGGAATGAGTATCACTTCTTACTTTGGAAAAGAGTGTCTTAATCTTTTGTTTTGTTTTGCTATCCCTCATACACCCAAAGAGCA
Source organism: Monodon monoceros (assembly GCF_005190385.1). Classification (NCBI taxonomy): domain Eukaryota; kingdom Metazoa; phylum Chordata; class Mammalia; order Artiodactyla; family Monodontidae; genus Monodon; species Monodon monoceros. The sequence goes on from NW_021703765.1 coordinate 22,107,125, forward strand.
GCCCCCAACATCCCTCCCCAGGCTGCAGCCTTCCTCTTCTTCAACTACACGTGCACTTATATCCATTGGGTTTTGTTCCAGCTCTTTCCTTGGCCTACAGTAATCTTCCCCAGCTCCCACCCCATCCCCTTCTTCATCTACTCAACCAACAAGATGTCATTTAAAAGCTTCCTCTTATGAAAGGCTTCTCAGATTACTCAAAATCATAACAAATGGTTCTTGTCTCTGAGACCCCAGACCACAGAAGTGCAGCCTCTGCCTCTATTTCAGGTCTTAGATCCTCAACTTAGACATCATTCCGATCACCCTCTAGATTTCAAGTCTCCAGGAAGCAGAGATAAGATGCATCCTTTTTCAGTGTTTCACAAAATATCACAGAGGAAATGTTGAGTACACGTCTGTTCAATGAAGAGATAAATGAAGTATCTCTTCCAATGTGCATATTTCAGAATACTTAGTATGTCTGAGGAACTATGTAAATTATCATATTTTAATAATTTCATTACTGAAGGGTAGTTATAGGGTGATAACAGAATCCAACTCAAAAATAAATTTATTATTACTTTAGGAAATAATACTAATGAGTTTAAGTAAGGAAATAAATTTTTAAGAAAGGTTAACTAGGCCAACAGAGCAGCTGGGATTTGAGGTTCTCTGGCAAAGTGATCCATGATCCCTCATGATAAAGAAAAATAATGCAGGAAGGCCACCCTGACAGCACCGCACAACTGTACAGTCAGGGATCCACAGCATCAGAGAAGGAATGGAGGCGGGGGATGACTACGGGAATTTTAACTTCAGGTTAGACAGGTCAGTGTTTTGAGAATATTTTCTTCAATGTTTTTATCTCCACTTCCTTCCAAATAAAGTTTAAGGACACTAAAAGTAATATCACAAGGAAGTAGGGTGCATTAGTAGGGCAATAATACTATTTTTCAAATTTGTGTCTTTGTGTATGAAGGATGAAGAAAAAATAGCACAATGGGCACCTTCCACAGAAACAACTTTTGCCAAGACATGGGTATCAGAGGAAAAGAATGGCATCCAAAAATAATCCCAAGCACCTATGATCACTACAAATAATTAGCAGGCGCGATGAAGATGATCCATCAGAAGTAAAGTCATCGAGACTTCCCTGGTGATCCAGCGGTTAAGACTCCACGCTGCCAATGCAGGGAGCCCAGGTTCGATCCCTGGTCAGGGAACTAGATCCCACAAGCCACAACTAAAGATCCTGTATGCTACAACTGAAAAAAGAAGATCCTGCATGCCACAACTAAAGATCCTGCACACCACAAAGACCCAGGGCAGCCAAATAGATATTATTAAAAAAAAAAAAAAAAAAAAGAACTAAAGTCATCAATGTCTCTAAGAGTGTTGAGCACCTGGAGATTTGGAGGGAAACTAAAGACAAATGGCCTCTCAGGTAATGACAAATTATTCATTTAACAAATATTTATTAAGCATCAAATGAGTGTAAGGCACAGAAAGATGAAATACTAAAAGATTTATCCTTGGGCTTCCCTGGTGGCGCAGTGGTTGAGAGTCTGCCTGCCGATGCAGGGGACACAGGTTCATGCCCCGGTCCGGGAAGATCCCACATGCCGCGCAGCGGCTGGGCCCGTGAGCCATGGCCGCTGAGCCTGCGCGTCTGGAGCCTGTGCTCCGCAACGGAGAGGCCACAACAGTGAGAGGCCCGCGTACCACAAAAAAAAAAAAAAAAAAAAAGATTTATCCTTAAAGACCTCACAGCCTATAAGGGAAAGAAAACATTACCATACATACTATGTTACAGCTCAACACCTCTTGATTAAGCAGTTACTATGTCTTAAAATTCTCCTGAATATTAAGGCTGGCTACATAACAGAAGATGATCGCTGCTCCCAAAGCACATATAATCTAGGTAGGGAGACAGGCAATGCATATGAAACAATTTGCAAACCATATAAAACATTTTTAAGTAGTTATTTTAATCTGGCAGTATGGCAAGTAATTTGGAGAATGGAGACTTACTTATAGCCTTAAGATAATCAGGAGAGGCTCGAGGGAATAGAGGAAACCAAGAAACTGAGGTAAGCCTTGAAAGATGACTTGGAATCAAGATCCATGGGAGGATGGAGTGAGGGGGTTCAGAGTCAAAAACACGACATGTAGAGAAGACAGTCATGTGACTGAGTTGAGAGGAAGAAGTTTGCTCATGATTAAGTAATAAAAGTTACATTTCAAGACACAGTAAGGGCAGATTTTTAAATGTCGAGAATAGCGTTCTAGAACTATGTGTCCTAAAAATGTGTTTGTCACCTGTTGGCATGTGGCACTGTATCAACCTTGTACAAAACCAGTTTGATCCACTTAACCTTTGAGGCTAGGTCCACAAACTAGGATGCGTGCCAAGCCTCTCTCCTCCAAGTGAGGGTTTCAAACCCTTTATCTAACTCCAGAAACCTAGGATTTCAAGAACACAATGATCAAGCCAGAGCAGAGGGGAATGTAAAATGTAAACATGGCAAGGCAGATAGATGCTGAAATGATGAGCAGCCCCATCCACGGCATGCTTAGAAGTGACTCAGGAAAGCATTTTCCCCCCATTTCTTAGTGACTATACAGCTTTGAAAATGAGGTCTTTCTGCCTTGTTTTTCACAATACGGAGAAGAGAAACATTCAACTCCTTTGCAAAGTGGAAAAAGAATACGCTTACGTTTTTCCCCATTCAACAATAACTTAGAGGCAGCTGGTGAGATTTTCCTTCCTTCCCTGTGCTCCCAGAAGCCATCCATTCTCTACCAGGCAGGGTCCAGCCGTGAAAATTTCCACCCAATTTACAGTTTTTCAGACAGCTCGGAGAGGGATGAAAATGGCTTAGTAATGGGAGTTGCCATAAAACTTATAATATAGAATTGCTACACTGAACACCATAATGGAGTGTTTGTTTAAATCAAATATCTGTTGACTCTCTTCAAAGATAAATGATGTATTCTATAACCCATTTTCTCCAAATGTACTAAGACAGCCTTTTTGCACAAGAGTGGTTCTTCCATCTTTCTTCCACACACCAGCTGTGCTGGGGCTGCAGCAAGTAACTTCACCTCACTCAGGAACAATAGACAGACGCTGAGCACGGCCCCAAATCTAAGCCCAGCACTAGCCAGTAACACAATCAATTAATACACTCTCATAAGACCTTCAAGGCGACTGGGCATCTTACCTAATAGAGATGCCAAGGGCAGTCCAGGGAACAAACCAGTCTTGCCCTATGTGACCTTGAGATAATCTGACATTTCTCTGCCTTAGTTGTTGCATCTGTCAAGTCAATTCATAGAATTACTGTATCTCCAAGATCCTCTAACATTCTACAGTTCTCCCTCAGAAGGAAAACTAGGATTAGAATTAAGCTCATACTTAAGTCTTTAAGCAAAGTTGGCTCGTCCCAGTTTATCCCGTAACAAACCTGCACCAAAGTCCTTGATAGAGAATTTCATGAGATGACAAAGAGATTTCCTCTCAAAATCTCTCCTCTCCTCTCTCTCCCCTGTTCTGTATACTAGCTAATGGTGGGAAATAGGCTTTGAAGCTCAAAGACACTTATGGAAAGAGAAAGAATCATTTTCCTTCTCTTTCCTATTGTTAGCCAACTATTAACTGTCCCTACAGGATGAGAGATGTTGAGAGGATTCAATAGTTAATCTTTGTGAAGTGCTTTGCAGATAAGAAATGCTATGCATAGTGTTAAGGAACATTAATAGTGGCCCAATTTCACACCAAAGAATAAAAGTCCCAGAATAAGAACACATCACAAGATTTAAAATAACTGAGGGCAGTAAAAGAAAGGGGGGCTTGACAGAGACGGGCGATTCTATTTCGCTTAGTTTGGAAAGCAGGGAAACCCAACCAGGAAAGACAGGACACAAAGATCCAAAACAAAGCACTTGAAAGTACATGTGCTTTGAAAGAGAAAATGGGAAAAGCAAGGAGTAAGGTGTCTGAAGCCTACAGATTAAAAACTCCATCATACGAAGGAGAGAGACCTGGCAGCTCTTTTATGGGGGCTATGGGAAAGAACAGCTCTGTGTTCTATCCTCTAAAGCCTTCTGAAAATCTCTCCTTCAAGGAGCAATCTGCGAACACAGACCAGCAACACTGTAACTAACTGCAACTAAAAAGGGTATTTCTACAATGCATTCATTACTCAAGTCTCGGGAAGAAAATCCTAGCCCAATTAGAACCAAGAAACTCAGGCTGCCCCCTCCTGCCGAGAGAGGACTTTTCTTTTCTGCACAGCAAAGAGTTAAAGCCTGACCAAAGTACAGCGGAGAACTGAGGTATTTATCCTACGAATTCAGACCAAAAGCAATAAAATACTGGCTTTGTTCCTGGAGATTTAGGAAAAAGCCTGGGGCTAGCGCTGTTCCTTGGGATGGGAGATGCAGCTCCCCATGCCTCCACATCCCATGGATTTTCAAACACCTAAGCTAAATTTTTACCACCTAAGCTAAAATTCTGCTCAAGGCTGCAGATAAACCTATAGAGGACCCAGAGCTGGCAGCACCCTCAGATGTTGAGAATCACTCTTCACAGCAGCCTCCGCTATTCTGAACCCTTGTTTTGCTAAGGAGGCTGTAAATCTCTACTTCCTCAATGCATTACATCTAGTACGTGTGGATGGTCCACAGAGAGTTCCTAATTAGACACTCTGCGAATGGCTAGTGCCTGTCAATCAACTAAAGTTCAGCCATGATGAGACAAAAAAAGAGTCTGTGGAGACACATCAACAAGTAAGATGAATTGGATGATTTAACGACTGGCTGTCCCCTTTGCGGGACACACACTGAAGGACTGTTGGTATTTGGGGTTGGAGGCAACAGGGCTTAAATGCAAGTGCCCCCGTCATGACTTCTAGCTTTTTAACCTTGGAGAAGTTATTCAATCATCCGAAAAACATAAGGTTCTCATCTACAAAGTAGAAATTATAATAATGTTTACCTCATGGAGTTGTGATTACATAGAATTTGGCATGAAAAAGTACTTAGGCCCAATCCTTGCACTCAATAAATGCTTATTTTTATTACTAATTGGATTTTTAAATTTTATTGTTAATTCTATCTATATTAAGGACAAAATACTATGAAAATGTTTTACAATCCCCTTAGTGACATCTGTTTTTAGTTCTCCATATTCCCTTCCCATGTTTTATCCTTGTATAGATGTGTAATATATATATTACACATCTATATTACACTATGGATATAACTTTTTGTTTTATTTTGTAACTTAACTTATGCCATAAACACTTTCTATCCTGTTCCATAGTTTCTGTAGTTAAGAGTGTGTAAAGCCTCCACGATGTTCATCAAATTGGCAAACCACAGGTTACTAAAAAGTCCTTCCACTGGGGAATGGTGATGGTGTGGTAAAGAAAACACTGAACTTGGAGCTAAAGACCTGGATTTCCCATTCCCTCTTCCAAAGCACACACACATCCAAGTGCTTTGTTGTGGATCTTTTTGACCAGCGTCCTATCTTTCTGGGTTAGCTTTCCCTGCTTTCCAAACTAAGCAAAACTTTCCCAACTCTCCCTCTCATTCTCACTGTGCAACCTTAAAGAAACCACACCATCTCTCTAAGCCTGTTCCCTCATTTCTAAACTAATGAGGAAAAATAAAACTACCTGTCCTGGAGGGTTGTTGTGAAGATGAAATAAGACAATACGTGTGAAAAGGACTTATACACTGTAAGTGAAAAAAAAACCTGTATGTTAAACAAAACAACACAGCAATATGTTTTATAACTTTCTTTTTCTTTTTAAATGATTTCCTTGGTATCATTTCCCAAGGAGGACGGTGTCCAAGAGTTTGTCTGTTTTTATGACTCATGGTAAAACCTATTATTATAAGCTAAATTGCTTAAATTGAAAGCAAATGGATAAAAGTATGCTCAATCCATTACTCCAGTATTCTAAACAACTACATCCCAAACACAGAGATATGTGTGTATGCATAAAATACATGTGTGCATGTGTGTGGATATATACGCATGTATATGCATATACATAATATATAATAGTATGTTTTGAGCAGTGTCAAGTTTGATACTAGAGAGTTGGAGATGAAAACAAGAATGTAAATAAAAACATTTCTGTGCCCTTTATTCTTATTTTATCAATATCCACTCAAAATCATGGCATTTTAGGGCTTCCCTGGTGGCGCAGTGGTTGAGAGTCTGCCTGCCGATGCAGGGGACACGGGTTCGTGCCCCGGTCCGAGAAGATCCCACATGCCGCGGAGCGGCTGGGCCCGTGAGCCATGGCCGCTGAGCCTGCGCGTCCGGAGCCTGTGCTCCGCAGTGGGAGAGGCCACAACAGTGAGAGGCCCACGTACCGCAAAAAAAAAAAAAAAATCATGGCATTTTAAAAATATGGGAAATCCAGCTTTTGCCATCCATGAAGAAAAGCCTCTGATTGTGAAGTGAACACATACTTACTTGCCTTGGCCCATGTTCCTCCATCCCATCTGCAGAACCTCCACAATGGACAGGACAGGCACCCACAAGGGAAAAGTGGAAGGAGAAACTTCCAAGGACAGGCTTTGGAGTAGAAGCCTTGGACAGAGTCCCTTAGACAGGATGGAAATAAAGAAAAATGAGGCTGGGCCAGCCAAGCCCATCTGTGGTCCGAAGTGCTACTGCTAAAGGCAACTCTCGTTCTAAGCTTCTCCATCTTTTTAAACCCTCACCCCACCCCCCGCCGCCTCAGTGAAAGCTTGTTTGGAAATGTTCACTCTCTTCTCAGGGTCGGGGAGCTAAGAGAGAACATGGCTGTGTCTTCCCTCTGCAAGGCTAGGTCAGCGGGGTCTGTGTGCCCCTAGTAGCCAGATGTATAATGGTGGTCACAGGGCAAGGGCTTGTCAAGACCTGGTGGACATCCAGGAGGACAAACATGTGAGGCCAGTGTCCCCTTTGCATTGGGATGCAGTAGCAGACAGGCAGCACCCACATCCACTGGAAGACTGAGCTCAAGGATTCTCGTCTAAATCACTCCATCACACACATACACTAAGTCACAAGGGCAGAGCACCAACACCAAACCACAGTGACCTCGGGCCTCCAGAATAATTTTTCAATCTGGGCCTCATTTCTTTACCTACATACACCCTATTTTACTCACTTTGTGGAGTTTAGCAGTAGCATAGGGCATCCTCCTAAGGAAGTGGAAGGTCCATGAATCTCAGCTCTAATCGAGAAACTTCAGGCAAGTTTGTCAACTCTCCTGACCCTTGGTTTGCCTCATTTATAAAAAGGGGCTAATTCAAACCTCCCTCATCAGATGCTCAAAGTCCCCTTAAACAATCAGAGTTACGTTGCCAAACACATTTTCTACAATATTAGAGCCCAAGAATATAGTGCCTGTTTTATATCACCACTTAAAAGATCTGCATGCTCAGACATATTACGAAAATAGCGTAGTAACAGAATTTGGGCTTTTATTGTTCTTTCCATGAAATCCCTGATTTAATTTAGTCACACTGTGGACCCAAAGAGTCAAGCTCTGGTCTCAATTACTGAAATACAACTCTCAAATGGAGAAGAACAATCTCCTGAAACATAGTTGGGCTCCAGAATGCAACAGCCCAGAATGTCATCTCACCATGTTTACAAAAAAAAAAAACAAAAAAAAAACAGAGAGAGGATGAAGAAATTGCTCTAAACTGATCATTTTCCAGAGAATGGCTGCAGCAAAATCACAAGAAGAGTTTTTAGGACCAATTTCCTATCCTATACTGCAGATCATTTCAGTTCAGTGGAGAGTTATCAGAATCCGTATCCCCCTACATCCTTTCTCTTAATCCCAGACATAAATGAGTATATAAGGACGATGCTACAAATAAACGGCAAGCTATAGTCCATTTGGAGTATAATGGATATCCACAGTCCATTTCCCAGGTTAATATCCTTGAACCACCTGCACACTGTAGAAAACTCTCCGTTCCCCCTCTCTTGGTTCCTCTCATGTTATTATTAAAGCATCGTACAAATGGCTCAGTCAAATTGTGTAACCCAAAACTGTGGGTAGAAGAGAAAATTCTGGTCTGTAAGATATGAGGGAAGACATTGGGAGGGCATTTGAATTTCCTGAAAAATTTATGTCAATGCTTCCAATTTCCCTCTCCTCCTTTCCCCTTGTCTCTTCTCCCTTCTTCCTTCCTTGAATACGGATGATGTGCTGACTGGAGCTGCAGCAGCCGTCATGTAACCATGAGGAAAAAGGCAAGAAACCTGCAGACACACAGCCCTAACATAATAGAGCGACTGAACTAAAGCTGGCAATCACTACCTCTCAAATTCTTGTTATGTGAAAAATAAATAGATCTCCATTTGCTTAAGTCCCTGTGTTTGGGTGTCCCATTTTATTAAATTGGATGGAACCCAAACAGATATACATGACGTTTCTTTCCCTGTAAATGGTTTTGGAGCAGATGTTCTCCTTTACAGCTCCACAGGACCGGCTTCCACTCTGACACAGGCTCCTAATTACAGCAGGTCTCAAAGCATGACAGCAGCTACCTCTCAGTACCTCCCAGGCTCCCTGGATCCTCACCATCTACAAACATTTGTGACTTAAAGAACTGTAAATCCACCAGCCCGATAACCTAGGTCTATTCAAGTTAGATTAGAAACAAAGCAGTCAAAACAGTATCAGGAGCCTACTAGATAAGCGTTCTTTAGAGTAAAACAAGTATCATCAACTTATCAATAGAAAAGAGAAAAAGGCAAAGAAGAGCGAATGATAAAGAGTAACAGAAATAACTATCAAACCTCTATGTCTTCATAATTAATAGGTAGCTGAATACAATCATGCTCTTTACAAAGTTGATGGGAAGAGTTCAACAGAGACAGCATTTGAACATATACCTTCATAACTGCTTTCAGTTATTCCTTTACTACATGAGTGCCCCTAGGACCACTAGCACTTCCTTCCACCTCTTCTCTCTCCCTTGCCTCCTCCAGGAAGAGTATATAGAATATACTCTAGAATCCTAGAATGCTCCAGAATAGTCTAGAATATAATGTACTCTAGAATATAAAATCCCAGAGCCTGAGTTGGGAAGAACTTTAGTGGTCTTTTAATCCAGACTTTAAGAATCCCCTATAAGCCCCTCTTGACATGTGGTCACTCTGCCTTTGTTTGAAAACTCCTGCCTGTTACTCTCATGGCAGCCAAATTCCACTGTTTCACAGCTTTCCTTCCTGGAAAAAATTTCCTTGAGTCAAAGTCTCAAGGAGGCTGTTTCTTGTAACTGTCTCCAACCTCTCTTAACAGCCACTCAACTGACGTGGAATAAGCCTAACCCCTTTATTGTGTGACAGGTCTTCACAGGAGCTTTGAAAATCATTGCTTGATGTCCCTTTTCCCTTTAATTCTATAATGCGTCAATATACAGCTGAAATATAGCTTTAGGAATGTACCATATAGTATGATCAAGGTACAACTAGAGTACCTTGTGCAAGTTCACCCCATGCACGCTTCTGTCTGAGGTACATCACCTTTGTAAAATCACGGACTTGATTTGTTTGAAACAGAGGAACAAATTTTTTCTACAGATAAATCTATTTGTACCTAACATACTAATTAAAAATCATTAGGAATACATGAGTCTATACACTTGATAAAATTTCATGGAATTACACACACACACAAATGAGTGAATATTAAAACTGGTGAAACATAAGGCATATAAAGTATACAAATGTCAATTTTCTGCTTTCAGTATGTACTGTAGTTATGTAGGATGTTACCATTGGAAAAACCTAGTTGAAATTGTAGATGGGACCTCTCTGTAATCTTTTTGAAAATTTCTGTAAGTCTATAATTATTTCAGAATTTAGAGTTAAAAAAAATGTTGATAGGGAGAGGATTCAAGATGGCAGAAGAGTAAGACACGGAGATCACCTTCCTCCCTACAGATACATCAGAAACACATCTACATGTGGAACAGCTCCTACAGAACACCTACTGAACGCTGGCAGAAGACCTCAGACCTCCCAAAAGGCAAGAAACTCCCCACGTACCTGGGTAGGACAAAAGAAAAAAGGAAAAACCGAGACAAAAGAATAGGGACGGGACCTGCACCAGTGGGAGGGAGCCGGGAAGGAGGAAATGTTTCCACACACTAGGAAGCCCCTTCGCGGGCAGAGACTGCGGGTGGTGGAGGGGGAAGCTTCGGAGAGCGCAGCCACAGGGGTGCGGAGGGCAGAGCAGAGAGATTCCCACACAGAGGTTCGGTGCCGACCAGCACTCACCAGCCCGAGAGGCTTGTCTGCTCACCCGCCGGGGCGGGCGGGGCTGCGAGCTGAGGCTCGGGCTTCGGTCGGAGCGCAGGGAGAACACTGGGGTTGGCAGCGTGAACACAGCCTGAAGGGGTTAGTGCGCCACGGCTAGCCGGGAGGGAGTCCAGGAGAAAGTCTGGAGCTGCTGAAGAGACAAGAGACTTTTTCTTGCCTCTTTGTTTCCTGGTGCGCGAGGAGACGGGATTAAGAGCGGTGATTAAAGGAGCTCCAGAGACGGGCGCGAGCCGCAGCTATCAGTGCGGACCCCCGAAACGGGTATGAGACGCTACGGCTGCTGCTGCCGCCACCAAGAAGCCTGTGTGCGAGCACAGGTCACTATCCACAACCCCCTTCCGGGGAGCCTATGCAGCCCGCCACGGCCGGGGTCCTGTGATCCAGGGAAAACTTCCCCGGAAGAACGCACGGCGCGCCTCAGCCTGGTGCGACGTCACGCCGGCCTCTGCCGCCACAGGCTCGCCCCGCCTCCGTACCCCTCCCTCTCCCCGGCCTGAGTGAGCCAGAGCCCCCGAAGCAGCTGCTCCTTTAACCCCGGCCCGTCTGAGTGAAGAACAGACGCCCTCCGGCGACCTACACGCAGAGGCGGGGCCAAATGCAAAGCTGAGCCCCTGGGAGCTGTGAGAACAAAGAAGAGAAAGGGAAATCTCTCCCAGCAGCCTCAGGAGCAGCGGATTAAAGCTCCACAATCAACTTGATGTACCTGCATCTGTGGAATACCTGAAGAGACAACAAGTCATCCCAAATTGAGGAGGTGGACTTTGGGAACAACGATATATATATATATAAAAATTTTTATATATATTTTAAATATATATATATATATATTTTCCCCATTTTCCCCTTTAGTGAGTGTGTATGTGTATGCTTCTCTGTGTGATTTTGTCTATATAGCTTTGCTGTTACCATTTGTCCTCGGGTTCTGTCTGTCCGTTTTGGGGGTATTTTTAGCATAATTTTTAGAGCTTGTTATCATTGGTGGACTTGTTTTTTTGGTTTGGTTGCTCTCTTCTTTCTATTACTTTTTAAATTTTTTAATAATTATTTTTTATTTTCTATCTTAATAACTTTTATTTTATCTTTTTTTTCTTTCTTTCCTTTTTTCTCCCTGTTATTCTGAGCCGTGTGGATAACAGGCTCTTGATGCTCCGGCCAGGCGTCAGGGCTGTGCCTCTGAGGTGGGAGAGGCAAGTTCAGGACACTGGCCCACAAGAGACCTCCCAGCTCCAGGTAACATCAAACAGTGAAAATCTCCCAGAGATCTCCATCTCAACGCCAAGACCCAGCTCCACTTAACGACCAGCAAGCTACAGTGCTGGACACCCTATGCCAAACAACTAGCAAGACAGAAACACAACCCCATCCATTAGCAGAGAGGCTGCCTTAAATCATAATAAGGTCACAGACACCCGAAAACACACCACCAGACGTGGACCTGCCCACTAGGAAAACAAGATCCAGCCTCATCCACCAGAACACAGGCACTAGTCCCCTCCACCAGGAAGCCTACACAACACGTGGAACCAACCTTAGCCAGTGGGAACAGACACCAAAAACAACGGGAACTATGAACCTGCAGCCTGCGAAAAGGAGACCCCCAAACACAGTAAGCTAAGCAAAATGAGAAGACAGAGGAACACACAGCAGATGAAGGAGCAAGATAAAAACCCACCAGACCTAACAAATGAAGACAAAATAGGCAGTCTACCTGAAAAATAATTGAGAATAATGGTAGTAAAGATGATCCAAAATCGTGGAAAAAGAATGGAGAAAATACAAAAAAACGTTTAACAAGGACCTAGAAGAACTAAAGAGCAAACAAACAATAATGAACAACACAATAAGTGAAATGAAAAATTCTCTAGAAGGGATCAATAGCAGAATAACTGAGGCAGAAGAACGGATAAGTGACCTTGAAGATAAAATAGTGGAAATAACTACTGCAGAGCAGAATAAAGAAAAAAGAATGAAAAGAATTAAGGACAGTCTTAGGGACCTCTGGGACAACATTAAATGCTTCAACATTTGAATTATAGGGGTCCCAGGAGAAGAAGAGGAAAAGAGACTGAGAAAATATTTGAAGAAATTATAGTTGAAAACTTCACTAGTATAGTAAAGGAAATAATCAAGTCCAGGAAGTGCAGAGTCCCATACAGGATAAATCAGAGGAGAAACATGCCAAGACATATATTAATCACAATATCAAAAATTAAATACAAAGAAAAAATATTAAAAGTAGCAAGGGAAAAACAACAAATAACATACAAGGGAATCCCCATAAGGTTAACAGCTGATCTTTCAACAGAAACTCTACAACCCAGAAGGGAGTGGCAGGACATATTAAAAGTGATGAAGGGGAAAAACCTACAACCAATATTACACTACCCAGCAAGGATCTCATTCAGATTTGATGCAGAAATTAAATCTTTACAGACAAGCAAAAGCTAAGAGAATTCAGCACCACCAAACCAGCTTTACAACAAATGCAAAAGGAACTTCTTGAGGCAGGAAACACAAGAGAAGGAAAAGACCTACAATAACAAACCCCCCAAAATTAAGAAAATGGTAATAGGAACATACATAACGATAATTACCTTAAATGTAAATGGATTAAATGCTCCAACCAAAAGACATAGACTGGCTGAATGGATACAAAAACAAGACCCATATATATGCTGTCTATAAGAAACCCACTTCAGACCTAGGGACACATACAGATTGAAAGTGAGGGGATAGAAAAAGATATTCCATGCAAATGGAAACCAAAAGAAAGCTGAAGTAGCAATTCACATATCAGACAAAATAGACTTTAAAACAAAGACTATTACAAGAGACAAAGAGGGACTCTATACTGATCAAGGGAACAATCCAAGAAGAAGATATAACAATTGTAAATATTTATGCACCCAACATAGGAGCACCTCAATACATAAGGCAAATACTAACAGCCATAAACGGGGAAATGGACAATAACACAATCATAGTAGGGGACTTTAACACCTCACTTTCACCAATGGACAGATCATCCAAAATGAAAATAAATAAGGAAACACAAGCTTTAAATGATACATTAAACTGGATGGACTTAATTGATATTTTTAGGACATTCCATCCAAAAACAACAATACACTTTCTTCTCAAGTGCTCATGGAACATTCTCCAGGATAGACCACATCTTGGGTCACAAATCAAGCCTTGGTAAATTTAAGAAAATTGAAGTCTTATCAAGTATATTTTCCGAACACAATGCTATGAGACCAGGTATCAGTTATGGGAAAAAATCTGTAAAAAATACAAACAAATGGAGGCTAAACAATACAATACTTAATAACCAAGAGATCACTGAAAAAATCAAAGAGAAAATCAAAAAATACCTAGAAATAAATTACAATGAAAACACGACAACCCAAAACATATGGGATGCAGTAAAAGCACTTCTAAGAGAGAAGTTTATAGCAATACAATCTTACATCAAGAAACTAGAAAAATCTCAAATAAACAACCTAACCTTACACCTAAAACAATTAGAGAAAGAAAAGCAAAAAAATCCCAAGGTTGGCAGAAGGAAAGAAATCATAAAGATCAGATCAGAAATAAATGAAAAACAAATGAAGGATATGATAGCAAAGATCAATAAAACTAAAAGCTGGTTCTTTGAGAAGATAAACAAAATTGATAAACCATTAGCCAGACTTATCAAGAAAAAAAGGGAGAAGACTCAAATCAATAGAATTAGAAATGAAAAAGGAGAAGTAACAACTGACACTGCAGAAATACAAAGGATCATGAGAGATTACTACAAGCAACTATACGAAAATAAAATGGACAACCTGGAAGAAAAGGACACATTCTTAGAAACGCACAACCTTCCAAGACTGAACCAGGAAAAAATAGAAAATATGAACAGACCAATCAGAAGCACTGAAATTGAAGCTGTGATTAAAAATCTTCCAATAAACAAAAGCCCAGGACCAGATGGCTTCACAGGTGAATTCTATCAAACATTTAGAGAAGAATTAATACCTATCCTTCTCAAACTCTTCCAAAATATAGCAGAGGGAGGAAAACACCCAAACATATTCTATGAGGCCACCAAAAGCAGAAAAAGATGTCACAAAGAAAGAAAACTACAGGCCAATATCACTGATGAACATAGATGAAAAATCCTCAACAAAATACTAGCAAACTGAATCCAAATACAGTTCAAACTGTATAGTTGAACTTTTAGAAAAATACAAATCTTTGATTTATCTCTTTTACATTTGTTGTGTTAGTTTTAAACTCATTGTTCTGGCCTGTCAAGATCTTCTTGAATCTTGACTTTGTTTTCCAGGAAATTAAATATCCCATCTTGACCTTTCTTCTGTGTGAAATATGAGAATTATGTCTTCATCAAGGCCAAGGGAATCGAAGCTGACATGGGTCCATTAATCAGCACTCTTCATTCAGTAAACTACAAAGGCACTTTGATGTATACAACATCCAACTCTCATTTTTCCATTCTGTCCACAAGAATATCATGGCAAACTTTATAAAACATGGATGAAGTACTTATTTAAGGGGTTTTGTAGAGTTTCCCTAACCTACTGGTATAGAAGCGCCATTTGCATTTTAAAAACCATGAGCTCAAAGACTATAAAAGAAAAGGACAATAAACTTGACTACGTATTTTTTTAAATCAATGTGGCAAAAGAAAAAGCCATTAAGCAAATTTAGAGGACAAATCAAAAACTGGAAAAATATTTGCAACATACAATGAACAAAGGATAATTTAACTTATAAATATCATTCAAATCAATAATAAAAGGTTAAGCAACATATTAAAAATGAACAAGGGCTATGAAGAGGAGTTCATTAAAAGAAAAGTATGAATGGTGAACAGAATTTTGGAACAATGCTTAAGCTTATTAATGAATAAACACAAAAACACAAGAATATGATGGGTTTTTTCCCCTATTAGATTGTCAATTTTTTTAATGCTAAAACCTAGTAGTGGCAATGATGTGGGAAAAAACAAGCATTCTCATGTCCTGTTCAAGTGAGAATAAAGTGACAGAATCATATTGGAGGGCATTTTGAAATATTAAAATGCATGTACATTTTGATTAGCTCTCCTTATAGGAATTTATCTTATGGATATACTTGGAAGTACATATAAAATATACGTACAACATTATTTATTGCACCATTGCTAGCAATACATTAAAAAAACAAACATAAATAATATCAATTTTTAAAAAATATCTCTAAACAGTAAAAGATATGAAGGAAGGCTATACAACCATTAAAGATAATGAGGTAACGCTATGAGTGTTACCATGGAAAGGTCTCTAAGATATACAATTAATTTTTTTAAGGCAAAGTACAGAATAGTGTACCTGCAGAAAGAGAGCAATCCATTTACATGTAAATTTCCTTTTCCAAAGATGCTCAACATCGCTAATTACGAGAGAAATGCAAATCAAAACTACAGTGAAGTATCACCTCACAGCAGTCAGAATGGTTATCATCAAAAAAGTCTGCAAATAATAAATGGGTGTGAGAAAAACTGAACCTCCTACACTGTTGAGGGGAATGTAAACTGGTACAGCCACTGTGGAGAACAGTATGGAGGTTCCTTAAAAAAGTAAAAATGGAGCTACATATGATCCTGCAATCCTACTCCCAGGCATATATTCGAAGAAAATCATAATTTGAAAAGATACATGCACGCCAATGTTCATTGCAGCACTATTTACAATAGTCAAGGCATGGAAGCAACCTAAATGTGCATCAACAAAGGAATGGATAAAGAAGATGTGGTACATATATACAATGGAATATTACTCAGCCATAAAAAAGAATGAAATAAAACCATTTGCAGCAACATGGATAGACCTAGAGATTATCATACTAAGTGAAGTAAGTCAGACAGAGAAAGACAAATATCATATGATATCACTTATATGTGGAATCTAAAATATGATACAAATGAACTTATTCACAAAACAGAAATAGACTCACAAACATAGAAAACAGATTTATGGTTACCAAAGGGGAAAGGGTGGAGAGGGACAAATTAGGAGTTTGGGATTAACGTATACAAACTACTATGTATAAAATAGATAAAAAACAAGGTCCTACTGTATAGCACAGGGAACTATATTCAATATATTGTAATAACCTATATGGGAAAGGAATCTGGAAAACTATATATATATACACACATACACATACACACAGGAATCTGGAGAACTATATATATATATATATACACACACACACATACACATACATACACACACACATACACATATATACACATATATATATACATATCTGAATCACTGGGTTGTATACCTGAACTAATGCAACACTGTAAATCAACTATACTTCAATTAAAAGTTAATTATTTGTTTTTAAGAAGCAAAAAAATTAAAATAAATTTTCTTTTCCATAAGAATACACAAAACCTTTCAGAAAGCCAATGGGTGAGGGAGGGGAGTTCAGTTATCTTACAGTGGGATTACGGGCCATCTTTGCTTTCTCTTTTACACTTTTCTGTATTTAAACATAAGGAACTTTCTTTAAAAGCAGAAATGAAACAGCACAAAGATGATTTGGTATAATCCGGCTCTTTACAGCTCAGCTGTTTTCCTTGTTAAGTGTTCACACCCCACCCACCTAATAAAGCATTCTAGATTTTTGCCAGAAATCAATGTAAAGTTAACCAAACTGTAGCTGTCAGGAGCCATCTAATTCTGATTTTTAAAAAACTAGAAAGATGGGCTTCCCTGGTGGCGCAGTGGTTGGGGGCCCGCCTGCCGATGCAGGGGACGCGGGTTCGTGTCCCGGTCCGGGAGGATCCCACATGCCGCGGAGCGGCTGGGCCCGTGAGCCATGGCCGCTGAGCCTGCGCGCCCGGAGCCTGTGCTCCGCAACGGGAGAGGCCACAGCGGTGAGAAGCCCACGTACAGCAAAAAAAAAAAAAAAAAAACTGGAAAGATTTTATTTGCCAAAATATGATTCTCTACGGTTTCTTGGAGCACCAACAGTAGTCTGTAATGATAACGATAAATTCTTTCAATATGCTAGAAGAATGATCCTGAAACTTCTGGGGTCTCAAATCCTTTTGAAAATCTGATAAAAGCCATTTTCCTCCCACCGTCTGGCCAATGCACATTGAAAAAAATATTTGTGTCTTGTACCAGAGGGTTAAGGGACCCAATGAAGTCCACCCATGGAGTCCAGGTTATGAATTCCCTCATGTCAGAATCACCTGGAAAGCTTATTAAAACACAGGCCCAGAGTGCCTGAGTCAGTAGGTCTAGGATAGACCCAAGAATTTCCAATTCTGAGAAATTCCCAGGAAATTCTCCTGCTGCTGGTCTGGGGACCACACTTTGGGAACCACTACTTGAGGATATAATCCACCTGGCCCTGGAGGTTTGAATATAATTAAAAACTACTAGGAGATGTCCTTACTACTTTCTCAATTCACTAGGCTTTCACTTTTCTTATAATCCTATTTGTCCATCCCTTTCTGATTTGGCCACTAGTCTCCACATCAGGGCAACACTGGATATTATAACGTTACCTGGCCCAACACCTGTTCATCCTTGATTCTTCATCAGGCTCCACAAACTATAAGCTATTTTCCTTATTCTCAGCATTTTTCACAGGCTCCACTTATTTTCTTCATTAGTCCTCCTGATACTTTTCTCACACACCATTTTTTTATATTTACCTTTGGTGGTCATTTGTCCCCATATTTTATACATTTGGGGGTGAAGAGGGTATATTTTTCCATCAAAACTCACCAGAGAGCTGCCTGGGTAGCCTTTTTTATCTTCACCAGAATAATTTTATTACCTTGAACCACTGCCGTTTTAGAGTCTCAAGCCTTGGGCTTATTTTTATTTTCCCCTCGAACACTGTGTTTTAAAATTCTGGAGTATATGCAGAGCTAACCCAACAGTCCAGTTAGCAACAGCTAACTTGGCAGTTGCAGACTTCACAATGGCATTTTTCCCCCAGGTTTCCAGCTATTTCCCTAACCAGCAACCCCATCTTTAGTGAGAACTAGGTCAGTCCAGCAATCCCTTCATTGCCTTCTCTCTCTTCTTGGAGGTGACACTGTCCTTAATGAGGCCCCATCAAGAACTGATCATGGAGAATTTGGGGGAATGGCCTGACCAACACGAATTCCCCATTATGCCTGTGTGTCCCTGTGATGGTTTTATCACCTACTTTAGGAAAGCATCACCATATCCTCTGGTGCCCACATGGGCCCATCTGTAAAATACTTCAAACAATACCTCAAAACAAAACCAGACTCTCATACATTTAAAAGAGGAAGTTGGATGAGAAAAGTGTCACTCAGTAGAAGAATGGGTGGAGCAGGACCTGTGACATCAACAGAGCAACCCGAGCTTGTGAGGTCAGTTAGTCTAGAGACACACAGACCCATAGGCTCTTTCTTCATCCAGGTCGGCATTAGTTGCCTACCGCTCCAGTAGTAAATTACTACAAACTTAGAGGCTTAAAACATGCATTTACTATCTTAATAGTTCTGGAAGTCAGACTTTGTCTAAAATCAGGGTGTCAGCTGGGCTGCATTTCTTCTAGAAGCTTCAGGGGAAATTGGTTTCCTAGCCTTTTCCAGTATCTAGAGGCCTCCCGTGTTTCCTGGCTCATGACCTCCTCCTCACATCACTCTGACCCCCGCTTCCCTCATCCCATCTCCTTCTCTCCTTTGACCCTCCTGCCTCCCTCTTTTTTTTTTTTTTTTTTTTTGCGGTACGCGGGCCTCTCACTGTTGTGGCCTCTCCCGTTGCGGAGCACAGGCTCCGGACGCTCAGGCTCAGCGGCCATGGCTCACGGGCCCAGCCGCTCCGCGGCATGTGGGATCTTCCTGGACCGGGGCACGAACCCGCGTCCCCTGCATCGGCAGGCGGACTCTCAACCACTGCGCCACCAGGGAAGCCCCTGCCTCCCTCTTGTAAGGACCTTTACAATGACACTGGGCTCACCTGGATAATCCAGGTGACTCTCTCTATCTCACAATCGTTAAATTAATCACATCTATAAAGTCTTTGTTTTTGCCACCTAAATTAGCATATTCACAGGGCCAAGGATTAGGATATGGACATCTTGGGGGGCCATTGTTTAGTCTGCCACAGACCCCAGAATGAGATGCTATGACTCAGAAGATATGTGTCCCCTTGTAAGAAGGGTAAAGACTCAGAGCAAGGATAAAACAGAAGAGAATGTTCTAGCTGGAAGAGATCATCAGGATTCCACACATACACATACATATACCCTCAACTGTAGCTCCGAGAGGTTAAATGACGTTCCTAAAATCACACAGTTTGATAGTGCCAGATCTGAAAACCATACATTTCCTGACTGAAACAAATTGGCATTTTAACATAGGCCATGTGCTCCCATATTCCAAAACAAGGTGCTGGACCAACCATGCAGGACATACAAAGGAAATGAGCAAAAACAAGTTCTGCCACAACCCAGCACTGGAGAATTCACTGGAGGTGTGAATTTCTTATATAGAGAGTGTTGCAGTTGATGTACTGTGTATTCACACACACACACACACACACACACACACACACACTCTCTTATGGGAAGGGGGTGGGGCTTTCCACCTGGGAAAGGGAAGACCTCTAAAGAATAATCCAAGAGGTTGACATGTGTTTCCCATGGCTTGGGAGACACAGGGACCAGAATACAATTTGAATCCTACAAAGTCTGAAGGAGTGAAGTTGTGGAGATGTGCAAACAGGGCCACACTGGGGAAAACCTGCTCTTTTAGGGTTTGTCTGGGCAGGGAGGCATGCATGCTCTCATGGACAGGAGTGGTCTCCTGAAGAGAAAAGTGAGACCAGGTCCTCAGGAGAGAGATTCCTCTATGGATGGGCTAAAAGATCCCAACAGAGCAGCACATCACCAGAACCCATGGGGATGGCACCTGAGGGAGACAGGAGTCAAACAGAGAAAGAATAGACAAAATGTAGTGGCTTGAAACAGCAAACTCTATTATCTGATGCTGTTTCTGAGGGTCAGGAAACTGGGAGAAGCTTAACTGGATGGTTGTGCCTCAGAGTCTCTCACAAGGTTGGGGTTAAGATGTCAGCTGGGCTGCAATTTCATCTGGTAGTTTGACTAGGCTGGAAGATCCACTTCCAAATGCACTCATGAGGCTGTTGGAAAGAGGCCTCAGTTCCTCACTGGCTGTTGACTGAAAGCCCAAGTTCCTCAGCATGTGGGTCTTTGACAGGGCTCCTCACAAGACAGCGCACTTCTTTCAGAGCTAATGAGATGGCAAAACAGAAGCCACAGTGTTTTTTATAACCTAATCTCAAAAGTGACACCATCACTCCTGCCATATTCTATTGGTCACACAGACCAACCGGGGTACAATGGAGGAAAGGAGGTGGTACCACACAAGAATGTAATGTCAGGAGGTAGGGGTCATTGGAGACCATCTTGGAGGCTGGTTACACAACCCTTATGAGAGAAAAAACCTGCATTTGGAACCCAGCATGATCGGAGGTCACCAGCATCTAATGACCACCGTACATTCTCTCCTCCCTGCGAACCTGGAGGGACCAAAGGTGACAACCAAGTGAGGGAGGAGGGGGAAGAAGAAGAGAGAAGAGGCTGACCACAACCTGCTTCCATACTCAGGTTTTACAAGCTGAGATAGGCCCTGGCTGAGGGATAAAAATGTTTAAATTGGATAAGAGTTTAGAGTTTTGATATTACATTGCCTGGAACTCTGCACAGTGACGGGAAAAGCTCTTGGACCTCCCCATGACCCCATCAAGGGAAGACTGGTAGAGGGAAAAGGCTTTGTTTGGAATAAAGCAGCTTCCAGCTTGCACCCCACCAGGTCCAGCTCATTTAATAAAGCAATAACTAGTTAAACTCAAACCCAAGTGTCCCGACTGGGTTCAGGCTCCTTTCCTCTGCACTGTCCTGTCCCATAGAAGCTGTCCTGTGTCTTTTGGTCAGGTGATGGAGAGGAGGTGGGGAGAGGCTGGTAGGGGGTGGGGGCAGTGATGAGGGGAAAGAAACCAATCTATGGCTGAGCTTCAAACTAAACATACGTTTTCCTCAATGGAAGTGGCCACTAGCCTTCCTCTTCCCTTCAAACATATTTCCTGTTTTGAAAATCTGGTTTCTGCTCCCAGGATTCCTTGGAGTTCAATGGGAGGCTGCTGCTAGCCCATTGAGATTGATGACTAGAGAAATACACACTCTGGAATCTGCAGGTTTGGGATTCTGAGCCTCTAGGGCCACATGGTACCTCCTACCTGGAATCACGAAAAGTTTCATTCCAAGAGTACACATTTATGTTCTCCCAAGTGCTATAATTGTCCATTTCCAGGAGAGCACTGACAGATCATAACTGCAAAAATAGAGGAGGTGTGGATAATGCATTACCCTTTACAATGTGCCTTCACAAACATTATTACCCATCTCTGTGGGTATCAGAATATTCCCATTCTATAAGTAGTCAGGATCCCAAAGAAGTGACAAGTCTGACTCAGTCCCAATAGGTGAGTTAGGTTCTAATGACCTACTACTCCATGCTTAGCTCTGTGGCAGATTTGGGGAAGAGCACAGAAGATGGTGAAAACAAGCACCAGCCTTGAAAGATCTTATAATCCAATTGTCCAGACTCATGCAGAGTCATTTATTTATTTAACAGATATTTATTGAGTAATACCATGCGCCAGTCACCCTGCTGGGCACTGGGATACAGTGGTGAATAAGGACAAGTTCTTGACCTAAAGCAGCTCGTGGTCTAGTGGAGAAGACAAGAGAGTTAAGAGAGAAATACACCAGGTAAATGCCTGGTGCAAAGTAGATGCTCATTAAATATTTACTGTATTCATGAGTACAGTGACGATGGGTGATTGCATAGAGATATAACAGAGCACGTATGAGGGGCTTGGGGGTTCAGGAAGCCTTCCCAGAAAAGATGATATGGCACATGTAATAACAACTTCTTATTATTAAAGAACAAATTGTGGTATAAACTATGTGTTAGCTTTGCTACAATAACAAGCCCCAAATCTTACAACAAGAGTTAATTTCACTCCTGTCCCATGCCAGCTACTGCTGGGAGTGTCTCTGGCTCTACTCCATGTGTCTTCACATTCCAGGGCCCAGGCCGAAGGAGCAGCAACCATCCAGGACATGCTGTTCCTTCAGTGAGGAAAAAGGGCAAGAGGCAACCACACGGTGGACCTTAGAGCTCTTGCTGGACACAGCACACACTGCGTCCCCTCTAAACACATGGGTCAAGTGAGTCACACGGCCAAGTCCAACAGCCAGCCTGTCCACTTCTCCCAGGAGCGTAGGGAGGGCGCCACAGTCATGGGCAAGAGCAAGGACGCACATCCTCATAAAAGGAAGGGAAGAGAGAATAACGAGGACTGTAATACAAGCTCCCACCATGTGTTAGTCCGCTCGAGTTGCCACAACCAAATACCTCGGCCTGGGTGGCCTGAACAGCAGAGCTTTACTGTCTCATCGTTCTGGAAGCTAGAAGTCTGAGCTGGAGGCAGGGTTGGTGTCTCCTGTGGCCTCTGTCTCCATGACTTGCCCATGCCACCTCCTCACCGTGTCCTCACGTGATCTTCTTTCTGTGCCCACGCATCCTGAGTTCTCTCTTTGTGTCCAAAATTCCTCTTCTTGTAAGGACACCAGTCAGATTGGATTAGGGCCCACCCTAAGGGCTTTGTTTTAACTTTATAGCCTCTTTAAAGACCTTATCTTCATATGCAGTCACATTCTGCTGGGGGTTAGAGCTTCAACAGAGGAATGTGGACATAACACACCCATCACCCACCATAAGTACCAGAGGTATTCAAAGGAGGCTGAGAACACTGAGGCACCAGGAAAGGCCTCCAGAAGGGCAGGCCCGGCCACTGGGTGGCGGTGGATGAGTGGAGGGGAAGGGAAGTGATTGTAGGCAGCAGAAGTGACATGACCAGGGTCCCAGGCAGAGGGAAGCAGGATGAGCTTGTGGGCTGTTGAGGAAATGGAGCTTCTGAGACCAAAGAGTACAGTGTGAGGCTAAAGAGATGGGAGGGAAGCAGATCCATAAAAACTTAGAAACCCTGAGCTCTGAGGGGGCAGCCCAGTGGGGAAAGGGTGAAGAATTTTGAGAAAGGGGGTGGTGTGGTTGAAACTGCTAATTTGGGAAGATTCCTCTAGAACTGTTGCTTGGGGTGGGGACAGCAGTTTACAGAAAGGAGGCAAGGAACAGAGGGAGACATAAACGTCTTTATAAACAAAGAAATCATGAGAGATACTTGCTCAGGAGAAAAGCAAACAAGATTCAGAGCAGCAGTTTCTGACCCCCAGCAGCCCAGGCTCTCCCAAGACCACTTAGGCATTTTCCCCCTATCTCTTGCAGGTGTGAATTCAAATTTAATGAATTTTGGTTTGCCCAGAGTTATGAAATAATTACAAAAATGTCACCTGAGAGGTCCAAATTCTACATAATATAATTATTATTGTGGGTTTTTATTAAAAGAGAAAAATCATCGAAATCAGAAGGGAGAAATACAAGGGTTAATATCTGCCCCCCAAAAAACAGAGAAAAAAAATTGAATTATATCTTCCTGCACCAAACACCCGCCGGCACCACCATCCTAACCCCCTCCTGGTGAGCAATCTCTGTTTAATTTAAATGAAGAGCCGACTGGGGAAGGGGGGGGAGGAAACAGGTCTAATTCTGTTCCCTGACGATGCCCGCTGGTCTCAATTGTGAACAATTGATGTTAAAAATAATGATGATAATAGTAATTATTCCTGCATGTCATGCTCAGTACGGGTCACACCACCAACCAGAATGAAATAATAAGCAGACACACAACCCCATACTGAAATATGCAATCATCAGAGAAGCTGCTTGGAGCCAGGAGAATGGAAGAGAATGTGGACTCGTTGGTATGCTCAAACGTGCAGAGCCCTGACAAGCCCTGCCAAGATTTGTCTGCTCAGGGCCTGTCAGGGAAGGGCGGGGTGAAGGGAGACAGCTGTCAGGTTCCCCCACTGTGCGGCTCACAGTGGGCACCGTGAACAGGTGTCAGGCAGTCATGTCACAGAAGCGCCCAGGACAATCCAGTCTCCCCACATGGTTTGAACAAGCCTGCCAGAGGATGGCATAAAGCTCCACCCATCCTCTCCAGGACAAAGGCTGCCTTCCAAGCGACAGCATTTAATTCAATAGCTCCCAGGATGGCTTTGCAAGATGATTCCTCTAAGAATGAATCGTTGTTGGAGGTGCATGGGGTGGCCTCGAGTTTGCATGCTAGCTCCTATTACAGTGTGAAGAGAAAGCTGGAAGAAAGCATGTATTCAGAGCAGCAGAGGTGTCAGTAACGTGAAACTGACTGTCCAGTGCCAAGAACCACAGCAAGGTCAGAGCTAGCACATCAGGCTTCCTGCCCGGGGAGTATCTAAAAACATCTCTGCATAGCTAGTGGGAAGCAGCCACATAGCACAGGGAGATCAGCTCCGTGTTTTGTGACCACCTAGAGGGGTGGGATAGGGAGGGTGGGAGGGAGGGAGACGCAAGAGGGAAGAGATATGGGAACATATGTATATGTATAGCTGATTCACTTCGTTATACAGCATAAATTAACACACCATTGTAAAGCAATTATACTCCAATAAAGATGTTTAAATAAATAAATAATTAAATAAAATAAAAAATAAATAAAAACATCTCTGCAGCCCAGGTCAGAGGCAGTAGCCCTGCTAAGGACACTCTTACATCTATGCTCCCTCGGTAACCCCACAGCCCTCCAGGAAAGCAAGATGGCATCGTGGTCAAGCACATGCACTCTGCAACCAGATGACCTGAGTCCAAATCCTTGTTTGTGTTATATGAACTTGAGGGTGAAACTTTGCATTTGTCTCTGTGGTTTGAAACCCTGAATCTGCCCTTCTATTTAAGGCTGGCAGGCATCTTAAACAGCCTTGTGAATCTGGGCAGAGCACTTGACCTGTCTATAAGTAGATGATGTTGTCCTGAGTTCTAAGTAAGATAATGTACACAATGCACTTAGCACTGGGGTGTGATGAGCCCTCAAGAGGCAATAGAAATTTTTAATCTCCATTACGGTTCTTATAACCTCAAATTCTAATTTTACAACATGTTTCTATTTTTCCCACAAACAAAAATGTGAGTTCCTCCAGTTCCCAGGGCTGCATTTTGCTAATGGATACATCCCAGTCCCTAGCCTAGTAAAGGCACTCAGCTGGTCAGAAACAAATATTTGGTGAATTAATGTGTGGTCAAAGTAATTGGGATGATCAGCCTAGAAAAGATAAAACAGGCAGGAAATAATGATTTGTTTCACAATTAGAAAGGAAAGGCTCCTGTTTGGAGGAGAAAGTCAACTAGATCTGGCCTGTCCGGAGGAAAAAACTAAGACTGGAGATGGAAAGTTACAAGGAAATTAACATGATATCCCAATACAAAACAATTTTCTTAAGATTCCACAGGTGGCAGGGAGGGAGGAAGGAGCTCCTACCTTAGAAAGAGGGCAGGGCTCTGCCTTGAACACCACTCATCAGGGCTGGGAGGACAAAATAGAGGCTGCCCCATGCTGGATTTAATTAATATGATACAGAGTAGCAGCAGGAGGACATTTGGGTTCACTGCTTAAGAGTGAAGCAAAAACAAATTGTGCCTTCTACCTTTTCCCTCCAAAATTCCAAACTCACACATGCGCACACACACACACACGCAAAGAAAAGCTCTGGGAAGGGATCCCTCCCTATTTCACTGTAGTGATTTTAAAAAGATGCCCCCACGTGGGACAGTAGACGAGCAGCAGAGCCAAAGATGGGCCGGCACAGGAGACAACAGCATGGATGTGCCAAAGCACTAGAAAGAATCTCCAAGGAGACGGGGCCTTGGGAAAGCATTGCCCTCTGTGTCTGCCAAGGCCAGTCTCCCGTGTCTGCCAAGGCAGTGCCACTCCCACTGGCTGGGGCTGCCCCAGGAGCCGGAGAATGCCAGACGTGAAGGACATCTGCCCAGACAGAGAAGTGATAGTCCAGGAATTCTGCACGCCTCCACCCTCAATTAGCCTTGCCGGCTTCAGGGCCATGCCCAGCGCGACCAGCCTGCAGCGCTGCGCTCTCAGAGCCAAGGCAGCAGAGACACTGACTCAGAGGCCAGCCTCCCGCGGAGTTCCGCAGGCGATTTGCACGCCCCTGCTCTCATGTGCTGGCTCTGAAACTCACCAACCTCAGAGCAAGCAGCTTTCTAGGCTACCACCGGCTGCTAATTATAGCGAGGCCCAGTCACTGCGCTTCCTTTCTCACAGGGCAGGAGCCGGGCTGGGCTGCGTCGTTGCACCTGTGCTGGTTACAGCTGTTTCCTGTGACTCGTGGAGTTGAGTTGGTTCAAGGGCAAAGCCACCGGTGCCCCAGGCTGCCTCTGACACAGCTGCTCACCCCTTTCTCCCTGGCTCCTCCGTCTTTTCTCTTTCTCCCCTTCTGCTTTCTTTCCCTGGCCCCATACTCCTTCTCCTCCTTTTCCACTCTTCCCCTCCTAGAAGTTTCCATCTCCCTTCCCTACAGCTCAGGCCTAGAAGCATCAGATCTCCTTGTAATATTTTACAGTGGGAGGCGGCTGACCTCTACTTGCAGGATCACGTTTTGTTTAAAGAAAGGGATTATGCACCTAGTGTGTGCCAGGCACTGTACACGTCTATACAGGGTGTGTGTGTGTGTGTGTGTGTGTGTGCACGCACGTGTGGTTATCCCCAAATTTTGCTAGGGGGGTATGGTCCATAAATTTTACTTCCCTCAAGTAATTTTTACTCTAATGTCCAGAATCTCTCAAAATGGACACTACCTGTTTTCTCCATCTTTCCAAAATAGCTTCTCAAAACACAACACTGTGCCTGTGGGCTGCATCTGTCGCTCGCTCACCTTCTCAGGGGCTTTGCTCATGCAGCTATTGCCTCTCCCTTCTGAAGCATCAATCTCTCCCTCTTCTTTGTTTTTTTTTTTTTTCGGTACGCGGGACTCTCACAGTTGTGGCCTCTCCCGTTGCGGAGCACAGGCTCCGGACGCGCAGGCTCAGCGGCCATGGCTCACGGGCCCAGCCGCTCTGCGGCATGTGGGATCTTCGCGGACTGGGGCACGAACCCGTGTCCCCTGCATCGGCAGGCGGACTCTCAACCACTGCGCCACCAGGGAAGCCCTCTCCCTCTTCTTGATCCTCCTTGCCAACTGACAAACATGCTTCAGGGTTTTTTTCTTCATTGAACAAAGCAAAACACCCCAGGCTCCACATCTGCCTCGAGCTTCCAGCCCACATCACTAAACATCACAGAAAACTCGAGAGAGCGGTCCACACTGGCTCCGTTTCCACACCTCCCATTGGTCCATCCACCCATTCCCTTGGGATTCCCACGCGCTTTACTGACTTGCAACATCCTTTACCAAGTCACAAGTGATCTCCACGATGCCAGTTTCGGTGGTCCTTTCTCTGTTCTCATCTTACTCAGTTCTCTCAGCAGCAACTGATATAGACGTTCACTCCTCCTACTAAAAACTCTCCCTTAAATTCCACGAGCACACATGCTGGGCTCCTTCTCCACCCCATCGCTAAATATAGAAGCCTCTCACAATTCAGTCCCTTATTTTCTTCTCTTTCTCTTTTAAGGGGATCTCATCTAGTCTCATGTTTTTAAGTAGCTTTTATACCAACTTTTAAATAGATGTGTACAGCTCCAATCTTGTCCATAGCCAATAGGCATCTCAAAAATATCACATCTAAATTGTGATTGTCAGAACTCCTTTCTAAGTCTCCTCCTCCCACAACGTCCACCCTATCAGGAAACTGCAGCTCCACTCATCCCGTTACATGAGGTACAAACCTATGCTTCCCTTTCCTTCACCCCCACCCATGTCTAACCCATCAAGTCCTCTTTGTTCAGCCTCCAATATACAGTTCAAATCTCCATTCTGGCTCCACTGCCTCCACTCTAGCCTAAGCTGCCTTCTCTCCATTAATAAAGACAACTGCAAGGGCTTCCCTGGTGGCACAGTGGTTAAGAATCTGCCTGCCAATGCAGGGGAGATGGGTTTGAGCCCTGGTCCGGAAAGATCCCATATGCTACGGAGCAACTAAGCCCATGCACAACTACTGAGCCTGCGCTCTAGAGCCCATGAGCCACAACTACTGAAGCCCATGTGCCACAACTACTGAAGCCCGCACACCTAGAGCCCGTGCTCCACAACAAGAGAAGCCACCGCAATGAGAAGCCCGCACACCACAACGAAGAGAAGCCCCCTCTCGCCGCAACTAGAGAGACCCCGCGTGAAGTGATGAAGACCCAACACAGACAAAAGAAATAAATAAAAATAAATACTAATAATGATTTAAAAAGTTCTTAAAAAAAAAAAAAGAACTGCAAGGAACGTTCTCTTGTTCTCCATCATTCTATCTTGCCAGCCTCTAGGCCATTCTTCACACAGCAAAGCAGAGGGATCCTGGTAACACACTCATCTGAGTGCTCCTCTTGTAACAACCCTCCAGTGGCTTCCCACTGCTCCTAGAACAGTACCTGACACACAGTAAGAGTTCAATAAATAGCTGTTGGGTGAATGACTAAATGAATGCTCAGCCAGGTTCATGTGACCAAAGCACAAGAATGTATGATTTTAAGTTGTCAGGGGAGTTGCTTGTGTTGCACTTTGCACATTGTTCAGGTATGATCATTGTTTGACGGATAAATAACAGTTGCCACTTATTAAGTGTGTCTAACTTATTAAGTGTGTCTAATGCTAAGCTATAAAGTTGGGTTTATCCATCTCCCTTATTTACATGAAAACACAGCTAATGAGTGCCAGAGATGGATTTACTTATTTTTTATTTATATTTTTTATTGACGTAGAGTTGATTTACAATGTTTCAGGTGTACACCACAGTGATTCAGCCAAATATATATATACATATTCTTTTTTAGATTCTTTTCCATTATAGGTTATTACAAGATATTGAATTTAGTTCCCTGTGCTATACAGCAGGTCCTTGGTGTTTATTTTATATATAGTAGTGTATATCTGTTAATTCCAAATTCCCAATTTTCCCCTCCCCCAACCTTTCCCCTTTGGTAACCATAAGTTTGTTTTCTATGTCTGTGAGTCTATTTCTGTTTTAGTAAATAAGTTCATTTGTATCATTTTTGTAGATTCCACAAGTCATATCATATGATATTTGTCTTTGTCTGACTTACTTCACTTGGTATTATAATCAATCTCTAGGACCATCCATGTTGCTGCAAATGACAAAGTTTCATTCTTTTTACGGCTGAGTAGTATCCTGCTGTGTGTGTGTGTGGTATATATATACATATATAAACCACATCTTCTTTATGCACTCATCTGTTGATGGATACTTAGGTTGCTTCCATATCTTGGCTATTGTAAATTGTGCTGCTGTGAACATTGAGGTGCATGTGTCTTTCTGAATTAGTATTTTCATTTTCTTCAGATATATACCCAGGAGTGGAATTGCTGGATCATATGGTAGCTCTATATTTAGTTTTAGTTTTTTATGGAACCTCCATACCGTTTTCCACAGAGGCTGCACCAATTTACATTCCCACAAACAGTGCACGAGGGTTCACTTTTCTCCACATCCTTGCTGACATTTGTTATTTGTGGTCCTTTTGATGTTACCCATTCTGACAGGTGTGAGGGGATATCTCATTATAGTTTTGATGATTAGAGATGTTGAGCATCTTTTCATGTGCATGTTACCCATCTGTATATCTTCTTTGGAAAAATGTCTACTAAGGTCTTCTGTCCACTTTTTAATTGGTTTGTGTTTTTTGATGTTGAGTTGTATGAGCTGTTCATATATTTTGGATATTAACCTTTTATTGGTCATATCATTTGCAAATATTTTCTCCCATTCCGTAGATTTTCTTTTCATTTTGTGGATGGTTTCCTTTGTTATACAAAAGCTTTTAAGTTTAATTAGGTCCCATTTGTTTATTTTTGCTTTTGTTTCCTTTGCTTTAGGAGAAAAATTCAAAAAAAATATTGCTATGATTTATATCAAAGAGTATTCTGCCTATGTTTTCTTCTAGGAGTTTTATGGTTTCTGGTCCTACATTTAGGTAGGTCTTTAATCCATTTTGAGTTTATTTTTGTATATGGTGATAAAAAATATTCTAATTTCATTCTTTTACATGTAGCTGTCCAGTTTTTTCAGCACCACTTATTAAAGAGACTATCTTTCCTCTATTGTATATTCTTGCCTACTTTGTTGTAGATTAATTGACCACGAGTACGTGGGTTTATTTCTGGGCTCTCTATTCTGTTCCATCGATCTATGTGTCTGTTTTCATGCCAGTACCATCTAAGTCAACAGGTTTAAATGGCCTACTATACGCCAAGTGCCATGGAAGGCACCAGATATATACCAGGGAGTCCCTGCCCTCAAGAGGCTCTACCAGCCAACTGCTTAATAAGTTCCCCATGACCTACCCATTTCTGACTAATCACTTGATTTCTAACTCTCTCCCTTCAAAGTATAAGTTCAAATCACACCTTGAAATTATAAATAACGCCAGCATTGTTCAATATTATGTTGTTCACAAAAAGCATCTAAACATCAGTTACCTACTGAGCATATGTGTCGTCTCTGCCCAAGACAGCATCAGTGATCTTGGCTTATAACCAGGGACTGTCTTAAACCCTAAGGAGAAGAGTCAGACCCCAAGGACTGAGAAAATCCCTCTCGTACCACATTGTCTGTCTGGAGCTAAGCCTTCTTTTCATTACCCACCTGTTTCCCAAAGGGCCTTTTTTTTTTAAAGGGAAGGGGATCTCTCCCCTTATTTTCTTTTAATCAATTTATTTATTTTATTTATTTATTTTTGGCTGCACTGGGTCTTCGTTGCTGTGCGTGGGCTTTCTCTAGTTGCGGCGAGCGGGGGCTACTCTTCGGAGCGATGCAGGGGCTTCTCATTGCAGTGGCTTCTTTTGTTGTGGAGCACAGGCTCTAGGCACACAGGCTTCAGTAGTTGTGGCACACGGGCTCATTATTTGTGGCTCATAGGCTCTAAAGCACAGGCTCAGTAGTTGTGGCGCACGGGCTTAGTTACTCCACGGCATGTGGGATCTTCCCAGACCAGGGCTTGAACCCGTGTCCCCTGCATTGGCAGGTGGATTCTTAACCACTGCGCCATGAGAGAAGCCCCCAAAAGGCCTTTTAAGCACATCAGAAAGGGCAGCTAAGGTGCTCTGAGCAACGAGAATGTGCTTGTATTTCCAAGTGAGGTTCACAAACGGCATTTGATGTGGGCCTCAGTGAATGGATCAGATTCAAACACAGAGGTGGGGTGACATTATTCCAGGTGACAGGAAGTGAGAACTTGGGGTGATAAGATGAGGAAGTATGAGGGAAATTTTCTAAAAGGTGTATAAGGTGTTGGACGTAAGGTACTTTTGTAAACTATAAAGCTCTGTACTAATCTGAGGAATTACTTTCATTTGCTTAAACTACATCCTGAAACTCACCCTTCTGAATTAATATTTTGTTTCTTCAGTGACCCACTCCTCCCGAAAGCAATTATATCAGGAGGAAGAGCACTTAACCTACAGCATGTTTCCTGAACGAGGCATTTGTTTTGCTTTGTGTTTTCAATATTAAATTGAAATAAAGTTCACATAACATAAAATTGACCTTTTAAAGTGGACAGTTCAGTGGCATTTAGTATACCCACAGTGCTCTGCAACCACCACCTCTAACTAGTTCCAAAATATTTTTATCTCTTCAAAATAAAACCCAAAGCTTGTTAAGAAGTTATGTCCATTTACCACTCACCGCAAATGGCGGCATCCACCAATTTGCTTTCTGTCTCTACAGATTTACCTATTCTGAATATTTCATATAAATGGAATCATATAATATGTGACCTTTGGTGTCTGGCTTCTTTCATTTAGCATAATATTTCAAAGTTCATCTATGTTATAGCAGGTATCAGAATTTCATTCCTTTTTATGGCTGAATAACATTCCATCATATAGATATACCACAATTTGTTTAAGCATGCATCCATGGTGAATATTTGGATTGTTTCTTTCTATTAGCTACTGTCAATAGTGCAGCTATGAATATTCATGTACAGGTATCTGTTTGAGTTCTTGTTTTAGGTTGTTTTGGGTATACACCTATGAGTGGGATTGCTAGGCCATATGGTAACTCCATAACTTTTTGAGGACCTGAAGGAGTTTACTGATCCTCTAGCAAAGGGGACTGAGAGCACAGGATTGGGTTGCTGGGATGAATGAGAAGTGACAAACCATGAAGCCCTGGATAGATAGAAGGTGGGGCTGTCCTGAGTGGAGTCCCAAGGTGTGGAAAAAGGAGGCAGGCATCCTGAAGGCTGCTAAGGAGAGAACCAATGCAAAATGTACATGCAAAGCATATAGGAAATGTTCAACAAGAACATGAATGAATGGGAGGTCGATGAATAGGAAGTAGGGGCAAGGTATACCCTAGCTCTCTAACAAACTTTCCTTGAGCTGTGATGAGCTCTTCCAAGCTGGGAACTCTAATCCTATTAGTTCAGAGCTGTAGAAGTCATTCAGGCCCAATTGCTTGGCACTGAAGAGAGTTTCATATATTGGTAACTTCATACTGTTAACTCTCAAGTGGTCATTAAACTGGTCATGTATGTTTGCCTTATCTTGCCATCTCCTTCCTAATTTTTTAAAGAGCTGGACCCTGACTATTCACTTATTTATTTATTTGCTTATTTTCTTACTTATTTATTACCTTCTATTCTGCCTAATATAGAGCCTCAGCAGGGCAGGTCCTTAATAAAGGCAAGTTTCTTGCTTGATTGATTTTTTTAAATCCCATATATAATGTGTATCTTTTTAATACAGAGGCTACAAACTACTGCCAAATTCAGTTTCCTGCCACTTAACTGTACAACTTGCCCTTGATATTTTTGTTAAAAGCTGTAAGAGTCTTCCTTATAAGCCTTTATCAAGTACTTTCACCCTTAACATGGGCAGTCTCTTGTCAGAGCTCATCCCCGTGTAGTCAGGGGGAGGATGGAGATGACAATTGAGATAGTTGGGCCAAACTTCAGTTATCTTTTATTTTGTATGCACGGGCTTTATGCCTGGAAGCCACAGCTTTCTGCCTTGTCTTCCACTTGCATGTGTGTGGCGGGGGGTGGGTGCAGGAGGCCTGAAAAACACAGATTTAAGTTTGAAGCTCCTGTGACATGTCCAAGTAATCATATGCTACTAACTTTTTATTATCCCACGAAAATGACAAATATATATAAACTATTATTGACGTGGTAGATGATTAAATAGGCCCGCACACTCCAAGATTAAAAGTTTAGGATAAATGAGACTTAGAGCAATCATTTCCCCCAGAAGTAGCATAAGCTGAAAATATGGAAAAAAGTCCACAAAAGTTTAAGACTTCAACAATGATCCACCCACTGTGAGTTATTTAGAGTCCCATCTAGCAGTTGTGTATGGAGACACTCCTGACCTTTGAGTCTAACAGCCTGAAGGCCAACCACTTCTTCCCACAATGCTTCATCCAGGTCCCCATGGGACAGAAATCTGAATGGAGGTAGAACACAGAGAGTATTCTTGGATCTGTCCAGGACAGAATTTCATCCATTCCAAACGCATACCTTTGTATCTTTAGAGAGAGCTGGAGCTTGGCCATCTGTGGCAATTATTGGAGAATAAAATGAAAGACTGTCTTCATTACAGTGTGAGTGAGTGAAGTGTGTGTGTGTGTGTGTGTGTGTGTGTGTTTGATGAGTAGGGATGGAAATGCATCTCATGTACTGTGAGCATTGATAAAATTACAAATGTACACACTCTTTGATCCAGTGATTCTGATTTAGGACCTGATCCTACAAGTAGGCACTCACATGCATGAAATAATGTTAAGAACACAATTATTCATTACAATAATGTTTGCAAAAGCAAAAAAAAAAAAAAAAAAAAAGAAAACACCTATATATCCCTCATTAATGGACTTTTTTGGTTTAAACCATAAGCTGAGACATTGCCAATGAAAGTCTACACTCCTTAGTCCAGAGCCAGAGCCTCTCACGGTCTATCAGCCCAACTTCCAGCCTTATTCCCCAACTCTCTCCATAGCATTTTCACCCTCCATCTGAATGCTGAGCTTCTGGAAGACAGAGACTCTGCCTGAGACAGCTCCATATGTACCTGACTGACACAGTGGTCAGCACAGAACCTGCTATGTGGATTGATCGATAATGATCTGTGGGTGAATGGTTGCCGGTCCTGATGCCCTAAATTCGCCATCAAGTCCTTTCTCCATGTTGCTCCTGCTGTCTGGAATAACCTTCCCCCTCTTCTGATGAAACCCTACTCACTCCTTAAGCTCCAGTTGAGTGACTTTTCCCCAAGCCAGCACGCTTCTCTCTCATTTCCCAGAGCCCTTTACCCTGTCTCCATCACAGGGCTATTCCCTCCATACCCCCATCAAATGTACATATCTGCAACCCTCTCAAATTATAAAATCCCTGAAAGCAAAAGCTACTTCATGTTTGTGTCCCCAAAGCCTGTCAGGGTTCCTGACACATGTTAGGTAATCAATAATTATTTGTTGTGGAAAATACATTGTGAAGGAAAAAGAAGGAACTCGGAGAATCTTCACTCATCATCTCCTATTAGCTCAGGAATCTAAATCAGCCTTCCTGCTCAATTAATTGTTACCTTGTACATCCAGAGATCCTGGCCTTTAGGACTAAGATAAAGAAGCAAAAATATTTTAATGGGGAGGAGGGTATATGGAGCCAATTAATTGTTTCCAAAATTCACTTATTCTTTGAGATGGACCAGAATTCAGGGTTTTTCTTATCAGGAGAACTTCCTGCAGTTTCTTTATTGAGACATGTCTTCGAGCTCCCTAAGCCACTGAATCCCCCATAAGAAAACTTATCAAGGGAAGAAATCCAGGTCAAATAAAAAGTTCAGCCGTGTGTAGGGAAGGCCTGAAGTTGGGGCAGCTGCCCCAGATTGCCATCACCACCGTGACCAAACAATGAGCTATTTCTGCCCTCTCCTAGTTGGGAAGGAAGGGTCTCCAAGAGGCAGAACTGATGACAAGAAGCCCCAAGCTGTTCAGGGACACTGATGCTGGAACCGTTTGCAGCAGCAGTCAGCATCCTAGCCCGTGAACACGAGAAACCTGCTCTGTTGAGGGGCAGACCTGCCTGACCGGCGAGGGACAGCAATTTCATTGATTTATTTATGAAGAGCCCATATGAACGTACTTCCAAAAGCAGTGATTTACTAACTGCTAGCTACTCCAAATTTGCAGTTTTAATGTTATCACTGCCCGCTCAGCCAGAGAGTCAGAAAGACTTCCCCATAACTCACAAAGCCCTCAGTCCCCGGAGATTCACCATACTGTGATTTACAGCACCCGATCCAAGAGGGAACAAAGGTGTTAGTCCAATGGGTTCATTGTTCATTCATTCATTCCCACCTTCATTTGGGCAGCATACCTTTATTGAGTATCAAACACTGTGCCAGCATTATGAGACAAACGATAATTAAAAAGACACAATTACTGCCTTCAAGTAGCTCCTGTAGTCCAGTGCAGAGGGTAAGACATGTACCTAATTAACCCTAATTGATGGCAGTACTGTAGACTACAAATGCTCCACATGGTTTAAAAAATGCCAAGGGAGATTGGAGGATGCAGAGTTCTATGACTGGGTCCATCTATAAAAGCGTTGTGAATAAGATGGTATTTGGACAAGCTATGAAGGA
Source organism: Monodon monoceros (assembly GCF_005190385.1). NCBI lineage: Eukaryota > Metazoa > Chordata > Mammalia > Artiodactyla > Monodontidae > Monodon > Monodon monoceros. Next base: position 22,143,306 of record NW_021703765.1, read on the forward strand.
AACGTGGCTTTTCCTGCAGAGCATCTTAGAAGTTCATGGGATTAAGGAAGTAACTCATGTAAGCATAACAATGTAATGAAAAGTCTGCCGTATTGGGACGGAAGTGACCTGGGGTGTCGTCCCATAGCTGTCACTTGCATTATAGATCTGTGATCTGGAGCAGATCTATGATCTGTGGGCATCGGTTTCCTCATCTAGAAAATGGTACCAGATCATCTCTAGAACCATCCAGTTTGCCTTCTTGCATGATCCCTTGGGGTCCCAGAGTAGGAGGTGATGGGTCAGGAAGAAAGGAAGGCAAATAGTTAGCCAAGTCTCAACTGCATGCATTTCACCATTTAACAGCAACATTTCAGAGGTTACGTGTGTCGACGCCCACACACGGAGGTGTGCCCTTCAGATAAGGAGAGGTGTATATGGGTGGAGCAGGCGGGAAAAAGATCGGCTTATTTAAGCAGATTTTTAAATAATTTCTCAGGCTGGACCTCTCTGGAAAGGGTGAGATTTCAACTCCACCAGGGCAGAGCAGGAGCAAAGGAGAGTTGAGAGGGCGTTTGCTTTGTTGTTCTGCTTGCCCTGAACTGACATTGCTGAGTGAGCGCAGTAAAGGAGGGCGGCCAAGCAAGCCGTAGCTGCACCCCAAGAGCTCTAGGTTAGAGGCGTCATCAAGAGAGCACAGTCCACAACTATGATGGCAGGAAAGTGCCGGAGGGTGATAAGGGGGGAGAAGAAAATAAGGGCTGAGCACCAGAGAAGAGGAAGCACTGAAATAATTACCTTTCTTTGAAGAAAGTAAAAATATCCAGTAATGCCCCTCATGCAGGATGCTCAAAGCTCCAGAAATTGGTGGCCACTTCCTTCTCTCTCTTTTTTAAACAGCGGGATTTCTAGATCTTCACACAATGTGCAAGCGACTTCATGACAGTATGGTAGGGTCCTCCACCATAAACCCAGCACCCACTCATCTACCTAAGTTACCTTCCAGATTCTGTGCATCTGTGAAAGCCAGGTGATCACTCATTACTGCCAGTTCCTTCCATCCCCAGACACGGGGAAAGAGGCAGCCACAAGTCCTAATGTAGATGAGTTCATCTATTAATACCAGTCACAGACATATAATTCACTATTCTGAGAAAGCTCTAGGCCATGGGCAGCAGTGGACCTAACCAGAGGCATCTGTATTTTTTAGGAGATACGTAAACAACATTAATTTGATGGGAAAGATCATCTGCACCAATTTTAGAGGAAACAACCCAAATGGAAAGTATTTGGAAAGACAAAGAAATGGAGAAGGAAGTAGCTAGCAAGCAAATTCAGTTTACTTGATACCTGGATGCAGGTAAACGACACTGTTTACCTAACATGGGTCTCTTTTGAAAAGATATTTATACTCAGGTATGTTTATTGCTCACTTAGTTTCAGATTTAGCCTACAATCCTGCATCTGGTCGGAGGACCACCTTTGACCAGTCATTGGATCCAGCCTTCTGTCTCCAAGAGGCTGTCTGTGCAATAGACACATCTCTTTTTTTTTTTTTTTTTTTTTGCGGTACGCGGGCCTCTCACTGTTGTGGCCTCTCCCGTTGTGGAGCACAGGCTCTGGACGCGCAGGCTCGGCGGCCATGGCTCACGGGCTTAGCCGCTCCGCGGCATGTGGGATCTTCCCGGACCGGGGCACGAACCCGTGTCCCCTGCATCGGCAGGCGGACTCTCAACCACTGCACAACCAGGGAAGCCCGACACATCTCATTTTTAAAATGTTTAAACCCCCGGCAATATGCAACTTTACATTCTGCTTTTCTCCTCTTAATATTACATTATCATATTTCATAACTGTTTTAGTAATCACCGTTTTTAAAATGACATAAGCGTTCTCAAGGGGATGTGCTATATTTACCAAACCATTCCCTTTGATTAATCAATTAGATGGCTTGCCCTTTTTCATTAAAAACAACGCACTGAACTGTGAAATACTGGGACTAAATGAGGGATCCCAGCATGGGAGGGAAACCTCCTGGTGCCTTCCATCTAACCATGAAATCTTCTCTCAGAACTAACAGTGTTTAACTGAGCACCTACTAAGTGCCACAAGAATTCTCCAGAACTTCCATCACTGAGCTTACTAAGCAAAAATTCTAAGGATCAAGATCTTCCTTCTCATTTTCTTACCTGTCAACTTTTATTTAAAGTGGTAAGTCAGAAACAGAAAGATAAATACCATATGAGATCGCATGTGGAATCTAAAATATGACACAAATGAACCTATCTATGAAACAGAAATAGAATCACAGACATAGAGAACAGACTGGTGATTGCCAAGGGGGAGGGGGCTGGGGGAGGGATGGAGTGGGAGATTGGGGTTAGCAGATGTAAGCTTTCATACACAGAATGGATAAACAACAAGATCCTACTGTATAGCACAGAAAACTATATTCAATATCCTATGATAAACCATAATGGAAAAGAAATTTTGAAAAGAATGTGCATATATATGTATAACTGAAACACTTTGCTGTACAGCAGTAATTAACACAATATTGTAAATCAACTATACTTCAATTTTTTTAAATAAATAAACATATAAAAATAAAGTGGTTTTAGGGCCAAAAGTCTGAGGAAATGAGACGTTTGCTGTGTTTCTGAATGTTTGCATCTCAGCTGTAATGTAACAACATTTAGGATGCCATCTGTGGCTCGTTACATGTATATATTTTTGTTCCTAAGGACAGCCTTGAAAACGTAAGAAAACTTATTAAAACTGAAAATTGGCAAAATGTGATCCTGGACTCTCAAAAGCAGCAAAGCACACGAAACTGCTGTGTGTAGATAGTGCTGACAGGCAATCACGAGGGGCCAAGCAAGGCAGCGGGACGTACATAAAGAGGGGAGAGCAGAAAGCACAGGATTCAAAAATGACCTCAGAGCGGCCCAGAAGGTCCAGATTTTCCTTTTTAACAGATGAAACTGGGAAACACAGATTGAATTGCAAACAGGCAAATAAATGAGAAAGCTTTTGCAATGAACAGGCAGCCTTCAAAGGCTTTCAACTGCCCACAGAAGAAATTCCAAACTCCTGAGCAGAGCAAGCAAGTCGAGGGTACACGTACCCCTGCTCACACCGCTTTTACTGCAGCCCAGGCTGTTCCTGGCTTGCTCCCTTTCCCATCCCCAACCCACGCGTCTGCTCACCTGGTTTCTTCCACCACGGAGATTCCACCCCCTTCTCTCTAGAATCTGGACCAAATCTGCCTCGTCCCTTAAACCCTGCAGGCCAAGTTCTAAAGTCAACCTCCACTCACTCGTTCCCAAGCCCTCCCAGCTGGAAGCAATCTCCCAGACCCTGTCCCCACACTGCTGTACCGCTCCTGCTGGGCCCCCACATTCGCCAGTCTCGGCCTCTTTCCCTACATTGTGTCTTCTTGCTCAGCCCTGTCTTGCTCACAGCACTAGACCCCGTGCCTGCCCACGGGAGCATCTCCATAAATGTCTGCCTAATTTTCTGAAATCAAACCAAGGACCAAACAGCATAACTATCTTCTTACTTGAGGTGAACGTTGCATCACGGAGCCTGGAGAATTTTGATTGGTTAAGAAAAAGGAGAGATAGGATGAAGGCAATGGAGACAAAATATGGGACCGCAGCCTAAGGACACAGTGACTTTGTGAGAAAATGACTTCATAGAAGTCATCGCTTCATCAGGAAAGGGTACTGGAGTTAGACAAGCCACCTTCCCTCTTAGATCTGCTTCCCCTGGCGTGCTCTCCCTGCCAAGTCCCAGCCCTGCTTCTAAGCCAGATAACAGAAGTCTGCCTGGAGCAGGTGTGGTGGTAACTCTGAAATTTTCTGATAAGGACTATGTGGATGGCGATTTCTTTTTCTTTCTTCTTTTCTTTTCCTTTTTTCTTCTATGCTTTGTTTCTGAGATCACAGAGTAAATTCAGAGGGGAGGGGATATAAAGCCAAAATTTTGTGAGCTGTGTCTCAAGCAGGTGCTTTTAATGGGATGAAGTGGCTCTCAGGGCCCAGCATGCTGATGGCGCACCCTGCCTGGGGCAGTGTGACCACCCTCACCTGTGCATGTGCCTGGAGGTGACGGAGGCAACACCTGAGTACCCTGAGTATGGGGCGGGGAAGGGCTCCAAATAGGCTCCCCCGACCTGAGCCCTGCACTTTCTAAAGGTAAAGAAAGGTTCCAATGTGTACTCTTCTACCCACACCACTGACCTCCTGCCCCCCTCTTCTCCAGCACTTTTCAAGAAACACCTGAAGTGCATTCACGTTGCTTCCCCCTGGTTCCCTGCCACTCATCCACTGAATTCATATGAACCTGTTTCCCCTGCTCAAACCACTAGCCTAACCTCCTCCCACATCTCAGGAAGACAATGGCCTTGCCTCTTCCTACATCCCTAAGACCAAGGCCATCAAACAGAACTCCCTGAATTCTCTCCTCCAGGACTCCCAGGATCTATCTAGCTATCATGTCTATAACCAAGCAGGACCCTGGGGGGCCTTCCCAGAACAGACCACCTCCTACCCCCCACGTCCTCCACCTGCCTCCTTACTGTAGGAGAACTTCAGCCTCCTAGGCCTTCCCCAAGTTCCAAGGAGTAAATGTAATCAGAGAAGTGAGAATATACAGAAAGAAAGGAAAACAGCCAAGCAAGACAAAATAATAATGGTTTAGCCATTAAACAAAGTCAAGGACGTTTAGTTCCTCCTCAAGGGCTATAGATAATATTCTGAGCCAAGTCCTTTGAACTGTTTTGCAGATACTGAAACCCCACCAGGTGGAAGAAGTTAACTGCATGCTGACCACAAGCACATAGACCCCAGATGGGTTGGAACCAGAAGGTTGATGATGCTGACTCCCAATTACCTCGCCACCAACCAATCAGAAGAATGTCCAGGAGCAGATCACACACCCCACAATCCCCCTCCCTCACCCTGTCTTTAAAAACGTCTCCCTGGGACTTCCCTGGTGGTCCAGTGGTTAGGACTCTGCCCACACTCTCACTGCCGAGGGCCTGGGTTCAATCCCTGGTCAGGGAACTAAATCTCACAAGCCAGGCAATGTGGCAAACAAACAAACAAACAAACACCTTTCCCTGAAAGCCTTCAGAGACTTCAGGTCTTTTCACCACTAGCTGCCTGGACTCCTTGCTTGGCACCTGCAATAAAGGCTGCACTTTCCTTCACCACGACCCACAATCTGGGGTCAGTAGATTGGCTTTACTGTGCTTGGGAAAGGGGACCCAAGTTTGGTTCAGTAACATTTTCATCTCGCCATTCTCTGAGGAAGGAGCCTCAGGATATATCCTCCCTCCCCCCACTTCCTCATTCTTACTTTCCCTCCCCTTCCCATTGTTCCTGCCCCCTATTCTAACACCCCAAATCAGGTTTTTCCATTTTTCTTTCTGCACCTGCTTTTTGTTTGTTTAACTGTATGATTCATTTAGTCAGAGAATTCATTTGGGTTGATCTATTTACAGTCTTTTCCAATTTTCATTTCCACTGGCCAAATACATTTCACATGAATATTCAACATGTACTTGAGTATATCACTAATTGCAAATCAGCCAGGGTCAGGGGTTTTTGGTCCACTTCACCCCCATTTAAAAGATCATTTTAAAGACTATGATGTCACTGTTATTTTAATAAAAAAAAATTATACTGTAATTTCACTCTTTCTACATTTCACCCATGTAATATTTTACAGTATTCACCAGCATCTTCTCCATCTTATGAATAAATCCATCAAAACTGATCAAATACTTTCAAATTTTCAGTACATTTTCATTGCTTCTTTACAAACTTATTATTTGCAGGGAAATAAACTTCACTTTCTACAACTCACTGTGCACCCCAAATTTGCTTTTACTGTCTTCTTTCACATTCTAGAACAACCAGACTTTTCTACTTTAAACAAAACTGCTCTCTTTTTCCCTCTTTTTTAACTTATTACCAATTTGCCTTCCCTCTTGCCTTTCAGACAGTACTAAAACTTCCAATTAATTCCTTAAGGCAGTTTCTTTCAGTCTAGATCGAATAAGTCATGTGATGCGTTCATCCCTCCAAAATGTTACATTTAAAAACTGCAATTTTCTTAATTGGCTCAAGAACAGTATGGCTTAGTTTCATTTGGTAAAGTCGATGTGATTAAACACGCACAAGCTTTTAATCAAGGAAGAAAAATACTTTGAGAATGTGCCAATTTGAAAAGGTGCCAAAATTAAAAAAAAAAAGCAAATACTAAAATCTACTTTACCATGAAAAATAACAATTGGCAGGTTAAATGAACAAAAAATTAGAAATGTGCACTGAAAAACAAACTAAGATAAAGTACTCCAGTTGATGAAATGGAAAATCTATTAAGTTTTAGTCTAGAAGTTATATATTCCAAATAAGTTATATGAATTTTGAAATACTACAAACATATATTCCATGTATAATTTAGGTGCCAATGTTAAAAAGTTCAAATTTTGCATGCTAAGTTTATTTTAAAAACACTGATAATAACCCAGTATTTGCAAAATTCTAAGTTTGGACAAATATTGTAAATATCAGAATTAGTTGGTATTGTAAAGTCATGATGAATCCAGAATTAGGAGAAAACCCATTTCATAAATGTTTTATTTGATTAAAAATACCAGATTTGGGACTTCCCTGGTGGTCTAGCGGTTAAGACTCTGCGCTTCCACTGCAGGGGGCTTGGGTTCAATCCATGGTCGGGAACTAAGGTCCCACATGCTGCACGGTGCAGGCAAAAATTTTTTTTTTTAATCAAATCTTGAGAACGAAAATTGGAGATGGATGAATCAGGCTCCCTGACTTCAGAGTATACTACAAAGCTACAGTAATCAAGACAGTATGGTACTGGCACAAAAACAGAAATATAGATCAATGGAACAGGATAGAAAGCCCAGAGATAAACCCACACACATATGGTCACCTTATCTTTGATAAAGGAGGCAAGAATATACAGTGGAGAAAAGACAGCCTCTTCAATAAGTGGTGCTGGGAAAACTGGACAGCTACATGTAAAAGTATGAGATTAGAACACTTCCTAACACCATACACAAAAATAAGCTCAAAATGGATTAAAGAGCTAAATGTAAGGCCATAAACTATCAAACTCTTAAAGGAAAACATAGGCAGAACACTCTATGACATAAATCACAGCAAGATCCTTTCTTACCCACCTCCTAGAGAAATGGAAATAAAAACAAAAATAAACAAACGGGACGTAATGAAACTTAAAAGCTTTTGCACAGCAAAGGAAACCATAAACAAGACCAAAAGACAACCCTCACAATGGGAGAAAATATTTTCAAATGAAGCAACTGACAAAGGATTAATCTCCAAAATTTACAAGCAGCTCATGCAGCTCAATATCAAAGAAACAAATAACCCAATCCAAAAATGGGCAGAAGACCTAAACAGACATTTCTCCAAAGAATATATACAGATTGCCAACAAACACAGGAAAGAATGCTCAACATTGTTAATCATTAGAGAAATGCAAATCAAAACTACAATGAGATATCATCTCACACCAGTCAGAATGGCCATCATCAAACAATCTAGAAACAATAAGTGCTGGAGAGGGTGTGGAGAAAAGGGAACACTCTTGCACTGCTGTTGGGAATGTAAATTGATACAGCCACTATGGAAAACAGTATGGAAGTTCCTTAAAAAACTAAAAAAGAACTACCATATGACCCAGCAATTCCACTACCGCGCATATACCCTGAGAAAACCATAATTCAAAAAGAGTCATGTACCAAAATGTTCATTGCAGCTCTATTTACACTAGCCAGGACATGGCAGCAACCTAAGTGTCCATCATGAATGGATAAAGAAGATGTGGCACATATATACAATGGAATATTACTCAGCCATAAAAAGAAATGAAATTGAGTTATTTCTAGTGAGGTGGATGGACCTAGAGTCTGTCATACAGAGTGAAATAAGTCAGAAAGAGAAAAACAAATACTGTATGCTAACACATATATATGGAATCTAAGGGGAAAAAAAACGGTCATGAAGAACCTAGGGGTAAGATGGGAATAAAGACACAGACCTACTAGAGAATGGACTTGAGGATATGGGGAGGGGGAAGGGTAAGCTGTGACAAAGTGAGAGAGTGGCATGGACATATATACACTTCCAAACGTAAAATAGATAGCTAGTGGGAAGCAGCCACATAGCACAGGGAGATCAGCTCAGTGCTTTGTGACCACCTAGAGGGGTGGGATAGGGAGGGTGGGAAGGAGGGAGACGCAGGAGAGAAGAGATATGGGAACATATGTATATGTATAACGGATTCACTTTGTTATAAAGCAGAAACTAATACACCATTGTAAAGCAATTATACTCCAATAAAGATGTTTAAAAAAAAAGATTTGCATGCTGTAAATGAACTGAAAATGTACACCTAAAAAAAAAATAAAAACATTAATTTAACATTATCTGTACACCTTTAGCTGCCATTAAAAAAACAAAAAAAAAAGAACAACAACAACAAAACCATAGAAAATGCTAAGTCTCCCATGTGCACATTACAGAGACCAGGGCTGTCAGCTGGGCTTCTACTCTTGTTTCCCCATTTTTAAAAAACCCTTCTCTCTCCAGCTCTTCTACTATCCCCCTGTCCTTTATTGCTAATTGTCTTGAAAGAGGAGCCTCCCATTCCCTGCTCAATTCTCTAATATGTTATTCCTCCTTACCTCCTCCAGTGAATATAAACTATATTCTCAAAGGTTATAAATTGCTTAATAGTAATTGCTAAAATCCAAATCATCCTTCAAACACCTCTTTGCTGCTTCAGAACTAGATAACTAATAAGATAAAATAGAATAGATAACTAATAAAAAAGATAACTAATAAGAACCTGCTGTATAGCACAGGGAACTCCACTTCACTGTACAGTAGAAACTAACACAACATTGTAAAACAACTATACCCCAGTTTAAAAAAATCACAGTTCAAGGACTCTCTTAAAAACTTTAAGTCCTGATTAATTACTAAATGAATTCAAACTCCTAACCATGGCATTCAAGTCTTTCAGGACCCGGTGCCTCTCCTTTTTAAAAGTTAGAGCATGTTCCTTTCTTGCATACCTTAGGATTCAGACAAAAAAGACACACACTATGTTCTCTTTTGTTGAAAGGTCCTTTCTCTCTTCCCCCTGAAGCCCTACTCATTCTTCAAATTCCCATTCTCCTCCATGAATCCCTTCTGTTCTGATTCCCCTTTATCTGGGTCTCTCTTATGACTCTTATTCCTTTTAAAAGTGTATACTAGACTCTAAGTCTCCTCGGGAAAGAGTCTTTGTTAACAAGTCCATGAATTCATTTCCTCAGAAAATATTTAAGGAATACTTATGTGGGGAAGGAACTTTGGGTAGACAGAAAATTGTGTTCCAAGCAGGAGAGTGTTGACATGATAGTGCAGAGAGAAGGGAGATACCAAGACGATCTATTACAAGAGGCGTTTTACAAAGATTCATAAACAACAATAGTCAAATGCAGTAAGGAAGGCAAATGGGGAGGGCAGGTATAGACCCAAAGACTACTTTGTCAATTCAGGTGCAAGGTAATGAGGTAAAAGACTTCGTGACCCACAATGAAATACCACTTCACACCCATTAAGAAGGCTATTATCAAAAAAAAATATTGAAAATAACAAGCAATGGTGAGGATGTAGAGAATTATAACCCTAGTGCATTGCTGGTGAGAACGTAAAATATTGCAGCCACAGTGGAAAATAGTCGGGCAGTTCTCCAAAAAGTTAAACACAGAATTTCCACATGACCCAGCAATTCCACTCCTAGGTATACATGAAAAGAATTGAAAACAAGGACTCAGATACTTGTACACCAATGTTCACAGCAGCATTACTCACAATAACCAAATGGTGAAAACAAACTAAACGTCCATGAGTAGATAAATGGATTTTTAAAAATCTAGTCTATGCATACAATGGAATTAAGCCATAAAGAAATAAAATTTTGATAAATGCTATACCATAGACGAAGCTTAAAAACATTATGCTAAGTTAAATAAGGCAGACACAAAAGGACAAATATTGTATGGTTCCACTTATATAAGCGACCTAGAATAGGTAGATTCATAGAGACAGATAGGAAAATAGAAGTTACTAGGGGCTGAAGGGAAGGGGAAAGGGGTGTTGTGTAATAGGTGCAGAGTTTCAGTTTGGGAAGATGAAAAAGCTCTGGAGATGGATAGTGGTGATGGTTGCATAACATTGTAAATGTACTCAATGCCATTGAATTTTACACTTAAAAATGATTTAAATGGTAAATTTTATGTTATGTATATTTTGCTACAATAAACAATTTTGGCCCTTGTCTGGCTCCTGGGAAATAACCTTTGGGGCTGGATATTCCAAAATCATAGAAGTTATTTCCCAGGAGCCAGACAAGGGCCAAACTTTCTTTGAAATGTACAGGGTTTGGACAACCCAGACCTGCTGAGTTAATCCTTTACTGCACAGAGGGTACAGTTGGAAGCACAGGGAAAGTTAGATTTTGTCTAGATCTATTGCAAAAATCCAGATGAGAGATAATAGTGGTTTGAGCCAGGGTGGTAATGGTGAGAGGCAGGCAGATCTCGGCTATAGTCTGCTGGTGTAGAGCCATCAGGGTTTCTTACTGGACTGGGTATGGACTGTGAGGAAAGAGAGTAAGGGATAACTCCAAGTCTTTGGACCCAAGCAGTTAGAGACATGGGGAAGGCCTAGAAGAAGCAGGCTTCGAGCAGCAGCAAGGGGAAAGACAAGTCTGACTTGGACATGTTAAGTTAGCATCATTTCACATCCCAGTGGAGATGGCCAGTTAACAGTTGGACTTACAGGTGAGAAGTTGGAGCTGGAGATAAATATATAGGGAGTCATCCATCCATGGGTTGAGTAAAGGGAATGAAGAGAAAATATCCAAGTACTGGGTCCTGGGTCCCATCAATGTTGAGAAAGAATGAGTAACAGAGAATTAAAAGGAGCCCCCAGTGAGGCAGCAGGGAAACCAAGATCGAACGCTGAGCTAGAAGTCAAGGTAAGAGGTTTCCAACAAGCAAATGGTCAACTGTGTCAAATGCCTATGGGTAGGTCAAAGAGGAGATCTTTGAATCTATCAATGAATTTGGCAATTAGATGTCACTGGAGACCTCGGCAAGAGCAGTTTTAGGGGTAGTAGACATAAAAATCTGTTTGGAGTTGGTTAAAGACAAAATAAAAACAGGAGTAGGGACAGTGGCAATTGACGGCTGTTGTCCTTGTCACGTTCTCCTCCCCACCGTGCCGTGTCGCCACCAACTGCCCCTGCCTGGACTTCTGTAACCTTCAGCCTGTAATGAATGCTGTCTATACATGCTGGTCTCTGCAGTGGGTGGTTCTAGGGAAGCCACGCTTCCTTTTGCTAGTCTGCCCCTAACTTCCCCTATGACGCTATGTAAAGTCCACTGTATGTGTGTTAACAGACTTCACTGAAGTGTGTGAGTTAACCAGGGAATAATTAAGCCTGGACATCAAACACAACTATTCCCAGCATCCAAAGGGAAAAGCAATTAAAAATTAAAATCTCCATAAGGGATCCCCTCGTGTGTACACCTCAATTTCTAATCTTTCTTCCCCATCTCAAGATTCCCCCTCCTTCTGCCAGCAAGCAGTCACAGGTTGGTCTTACCCTAAGATTATTCCACACTACCAGTACAGCAATTTTTGAGACGCGGTAATTCCCTGCAATACAACTTGTAGTGTCTTTGCCATTTAGTCAAGAATAACACCATGGAGGGCAATGTGTAGTCACATTGCTCCAGATTTATAGCTTCATAGCTGAGCCATTCCAGGCTTTAAAGCAATAGTTCTCAAAGGTTAGAATGCCTAAGGGTTATCCTGGGACTTGGCGTCAATGCGTATTCCTGAGCCCCAGCCCCAGAAATTCTCATTCAGTGGATTTTAGGTGAGGCCTAGGAACCTGTTTTTTTTGTTTTTTTTTTTAAATACACTCAAGCAACTCTTATACAAGTGGTCTTCTGACTTCCCCAGTTAGGGGTCTGCAGTCTTCAAAAGTTCATTGTGTAATCTGTGGTGCTAAGTTTCTTCATTCTGGGTGACACCCCATTCAAGCTTGTTGGTCCTGCAGGACCCCATACAAGAGATGAAAGGGAAAGGGCTGGGGGTGTGGTCCACAGAGGCACCTCTTCCCTCCCCACCCAGAGACCATATGTTCATGCACACAGAATGGAAATGTAACTTGAATCAAGCTACTGATGAAGCTTGATCGAGCTACTGGATCTGGTTTTTCAGCTGAGGTCAAAATAAATGCATTTCCCTGTCTCCAGGGCTGACTCAGTTTTGTAGGTCAGTCATTTGGCAAGCCCTACGGACCACAAGGTGAAATAAAATAATGCCCTCCCGGACCCAAACATCAGTTAGATGATATGCAGGACTCAAACTTGGTTATTTGCTGATGTGACACTTGGCCTCTCACTGCTATTGGGTTAGTGGTCAAATGGCATCATTGTGGCCTCTCCTTGAAGAACATTTACCTACCAATGATCCTCCTAATACCACTTCCTATAACCTCACCTTCCTCCTCCCAGGAAGCATTTCCTCCTTGTACCTCTTCCATGGCTTCTCCATTACATCAGTGACCACTGACAGTGAAGCCAAGTGACTTCTTTGAAAGATGGGGAAGCCCATCCATCCTCAGACACAAGGACAACCTCAGCTCCTGCCAGAGCAGCTTTTGGCCTCCTTGTAACGTCGGGCTGAAGAAATATTTTCTTAGGGAAGATTTCTACCTTTTTAATTTTGTAGCAGCAGAATGCTTTTCTCTCTCAAATCTACAAAAAAAAACACATACACTTGAACAATAACCAGATAAAAGGAATTTTTATGGTCGGATCAGTTTTTGGTGCTCAGAGCCCAGCCGGCTCTGCCTTCACCAGCCCTGGGCAGTGCTCCAAGTGTAAAGGGTTGAGAAGTCCCATCCCACGCGATAGGTGCAGCTCAGAGGACCTATGCAGGCTCACAACCTGAATTTTCCCAGCATCCTGTATTATCTCAGCACAGTGAATCCACCTGGGTCCCCATGTTCTACCTGGATGAGAAACCTTACACATCGGTGAAGCCCCGCACCTTCCAGTTGACTGCAAACTCCTAAGATTGGACCCAACCCCTGATGTAGACTCAGTGCTCAACGACAGGGCCCACAGCTCACCTCCTAGATCTGGGACATCTTCTTCCTGGGACCCACACCACCTCTCTCTTGCACCTGCCCCAAGGATTGTGCTCTCTGGCTTGTCAGAAATCTGACTCAGATCCCACCCCCTCTTCGTTTTTGTGTTTTTTAGGAAAGATTTTTTTCCCGTTTTATTGAGAAATAATTGATACACATCACTGTATAAGTCTAAGGTGTAGAGCACACAGTTTGATTTACATATATTGTGAAATGATTACCACAATAGGTTCAACTAACATCATCTTCTCATACAGATACAGTAAAAAGAAAAGAAAGGAAAAAGGAAAAAGAATTTCTCCTTGTGATGAGAACTCATAGGATCTACTCTCCTAACAACTCTCCCGTAGATCACACAGCAGTGTGACCTATAGTCGTCATGTGTACGTTACAGCCACAGTACTCATTTATCTTATAACTGGAAGGGTATACCTTTAGACCATCTTCCTCCAATTCCCACCACCCCTAGCCTCTGGTAACTACAAGTCTGACTTCTTTGTCTAAGAGTTTAAATTTTTTTTTTAAGATTCCACGTATAAGTGAGATCACATATTATGTGTCTTTCTGTCTGATTTATTTCACTTGGCATAATTCCTTCAAGGCCATCCATGTTGTTACAAATGGTAGGTAGGATTTCCTGGGTTTTTTATGGCTAAATAATATTCCATTCTCTGTGTGTGTGTGTGTGTGTATTGCAACTTCTTTATTCGTTTGTCCATTGATGGACATTTAGCTCGTTTCCATGTCTTGGCTATCACAAATAATGTTGCTATGAACATGGGGTGCAGATATCTTTTTGAGCTCGTGTTGTGTTTTCATTTACTTTGGATATATTCCCAGAAATGGAATGGCTGGATCATATGGTAGATCTCTTTTTAATTTTTTGAGAAACCTCCATACTGATTCTCATAGTGACTGTGCCAAGTTACAATTCCATCAACAGTGCACAAGGGCTCCCTTTTCTCCACACCTTCACCAGTATTTGTTATCACTTGTCTTTCTGACGATCCACCCCTTCATCTTGACCCACTGTATTCTCCTCTTCCCCATCTTCATTTCTTAGACTTATATTTTTCTTTTCCTTATCTTGGTACTTCAGAGCTTTGCCCAAGCAGCCATTTCATAAGTTAGTAAAAGGAATTGATGCTAAAGTTTGTCTGCAAATAGTGGTAAAATAGGACACTGGGGAGAAAAAAACAAAGCTGCATAAAAAAAAGGCCAGGAATCTCCACCAAACATGCAGAATTATTATAAATGCCAAGATTTCCTTCCTATGACATACACCCAAGCAGAAAGAGAGTAGTAAAAGGGGTCAGGATTTTTTTCTTAGAGTTTGTCTTTTATATGCACCTGAATAAACAAGAGTATTTATAATTTCATAAATTTTAAAGTGTAAAGACCCAAGCCTTTTCTTTAAACAGCAAATAGATGTAATGTTACAAAGTAATAATAGAGTAACTCTCATCTTAGGGTTTTTTGAAGTACTTGGTGCACGCACAAAATACTAAAATGTATACTTAAAGTAAAAAAAGGTTCTGCATGCCTGAGATTCCTCCATCTTCAATTTCCAATTACTTATTTCATGATACTAAGCAAGTCCAAATAAGACAGAACATCTATTTATTCAAACCAGTGAAATGTGGAAGAAAAAAATCTGTGTGTTCCATATAGGCATGTGCCAGGTAATACATTTTTTAAAAATACCTACAAAATTTGGTGATATATCATCAATGTGAATTGAGAACCTAAATTTGCTAATAGAAGACATCTTCAACTAATATAAAATATCTAGGATGCTAAATATTGATGTCAGTGAATCTAGGTCATGATTATCCTTTAAAATAGTGCCCCCAGGGCTTCCCTGGTGTCGCAGTGGTTGAGAGTCCGCCTGCCGATGCAGGGGACACGGGTTCGTGCTCCGGTCCGGGAAGATCCCACATGCCGCGGAGCAGCTAGGCCCGTGAGCCATGGCCGCTGAGCCTGCGTGTCTGGAGCCTGTGCTCCGCAACGGGAGAGGCCACAACAGTGAGAGGCCCGCGTACGCCCAAAAAATAAATAAATAAATAAATAAAAATAAAATAGTGCCCCCAGAAACAGCTGAACCATACTTTTGAACTCTCCTAAGACACTTTAGATGCAGCAATCATTCCGATATCTAAATAATGGCCTCAGAATATGTCAAAACGTATAATAGTGACCATAGACAGCATAGGAGGGCCAGGGATGTAGCTGGGCCTCAGATATAAATGGAGTCAGAAATGTGAATGCTGCCAGGTGTCCCAAATGGCTTATCTCCTTCTGTGGGTTTCATTCTCTTCTACCATATACCATCTTCTTCCACATAGCAGCAGGCATGACCTCCTCCATCCCCATCTCTAGAGAGAGCATGGGACCCCATGTCTCAATTCTCAGCTCTAAAATCCCAGGGAAGATCAGCTGAGTCAGGTATTCATCCCCAGACTAAACACTAGGGGAAAAGGCCTGTATAAACACCCCTCCAGGAGCTCCCCCAGAACCAGGAATGGAAGAAGCGTCTCCCAGGTAGTCCTGTTCTTGGCCACAGATGTCAAAACAGTCCCTAAATGTTTATGGTCTATTTGGTGAGACAATATGTAGAAACACACATAGAATAATGAAATACAAAAAACAAGAAATACAGGAGCTATCCAAGGACAATACACGATCTCTTATCAAAAAGCTGTCATAGGAACCTTGAAAACGTTATGCCAAGTGAAAGGAGACATTCACAAAAGAGTAGATAATGTATCATCCCATTTGTATGAACTGTCCAGAATTGGGAACTCTATAGAGACAGGATGTGGATTAGTGGTTGTCTGGAGCTGGGCTGGGATGCCGGAGACAAGGCTGGGGAAAAGGGGGAGTCATTGTTAAAAGGTACAGGGTTCTTTGGGGGATGATGAAAATGTTCTAAAATGATTTTCAGTGATAATTGCACAACTCTGTGAATATACTAAAAGCCGCTGAATTGTACACTTTAAATGGGTAAATGGTACGGTACGTGAATTTATCTCTTTAAGCTGTTTAAATTAGAAAAAAAGATAACACAAAAAGAAAATGTTCTACCTTAAAATAGTAAAATCTTTGTTTTAAAAATGTGAAACTTTAAGCAAAATGATAAGGTGTTAATAATGTTAACAAAGAAAATAATTTAAAAACTAAAATATATTTATAAGCAAAATAAAGATCTATGCTGTAGGAAAGAAGGTAACTAAAATATTCATTTTAAAATGAGTAAATGTTAGGGTGGTAAGTCTGAAGATGAAAACTAAATTTGAAATAAATTTTAAATCTGACCTTTCATTTTTACATGTTGCTCAAAGTAACAATTAGCAAACAGCATAGGTTTTTAACCTTCAGTTTCCTACCCACATGCAGTTAACTTTCTGGCACACACTCTGATTACGCTTCTGAATGAGTGAAAATGAGAGTGTAATTTGGAGAAAAGGGAAGAGAAAGGAACCAAGATTTTAAAAAAATCATACACTCTACAAGAACTTAAAATATAAAAGCATTAGTAACTTCACAAAACCATCGAACACCTAATTCCACTTGTGAAAAAAATTGCAGACTCTTAGTCATTCTTTTTTTTTTCTTTTCTTTTGTGGTACGCGGGCCTCTCACCGTTGTGGCCTCTCCCGTTGCGGAGCACAGGCTCCAGACGCGCAGGCTCAGCGGCCATGGCTCACGGGCCCAGCCGCTCCGCGGAATGTGGGATCTTCCCGGACCGGGGTTACGAACCCATGTCCCCTGCAACGGCAGGCGAACTCTCGACCACTGCGCCACCAGGGAAGTCCCTCTCAGTCATTCTTTAAGGAGCACTAGCAGGACCCAGAGGTCATTCGTTGCCCCCTGCCAAGCTGAGAATGAAACTCCTCCACTTGGTGAAATTCCCTGGTGTTTGTATTTCTCAGTTTGTAAAGCAAGTTTTCAGCCATTTCCTTTCCCACGATCCTTCCCTCAGCCAACTGACAAAGGCAGAGCAGATATAATTTGTTCCACTGTAGAGATGAATTAATGAAGGTTGAGCAAGGGGCACTGCTGCAGAGAAGAAGCAGGGTCCAGGAAGAGGGCGTTAACTCTTCAGTTGCTAGATAGTATGAAGAGATGGAAATTTCTGGGGAAGGTCCAAGGTGGAGGGGTTGGGAGGTTGGGCCAATGACTACCTATTGTATGTCATGATTTTAACAACCAGTATAGCCAGCATTATGGTGGGTTCCTGTTGAATACCAGCCCCATTTCCATGGAATATAGACTGAAAACACCTAAGAGCAATAGTGAACGTTAAGACCTTCTGAGGCTATGTACAGTTGGAAAATAGAAGAACCTAGCTTTCCAGGAGCCTGAAATGTATAAAGGCGTTAAGAAATGTTTGTGTCCACTATTACGACTAATCAGCAGTATTTACTGTATGGAGAAGGGAAAGGGCTTCAAAAAGTAGGGGGAGGGGCAAGATAGGGGAGGGGATTAAGAGATACAAACTACTATCTATGAAATAAATAAGATATGAGGATGTAATATACAGCATAGGGAATACAGTCGACATTCTATAATAACTTTAAATGAAGCTGTAAAAATATTGAATCACTATGTTGTAGACTTGAAACTAATATAAGATTGTAAATCAACTATAATTTTAAAAGTTTAAATAAATAAATAATAAAAGGTGGCCATCCACATCTACCTGACACCATCAAATCAGCCAAGACAAAGTTATTGGAGATTCTTGACGGAGTTAATCACTCTTGTACAGCAAACGACTAATCAATCTTGAGAATCGTATGACTTTTGACACATAGAATAGCAGAGAAGAGCTCAGCCTCTGGAGTTAGATTGTCTGGGTTCAAACCACGGCCCAATCTGTTACCAGCTGTGCTTCACTTTCCTCATCTATAAAATGGGGATCTTATCATCCATCTCAAAGGATTTTTCTGAGAATTAAATGAGCAAGTGCATGTTAAATGCCTAAGACCCAGTAGGTGCTCAATAAACATGAGCTATTATTATTAACTACAAGGGAAAATCCACCAGAACTGAGGAATTTCTGGACAGAGAGGGGGAAAATGGGGAATGATGATAATAACCCAGATGATCTGGAGATAAAAATTCTAATTACTTGTCTGCCTGAAATGAAGCTATTTTCATCTCTAATACTGATCTCTTTTTCTTCTGTACCTCTTCTATATCTCCTGAGGGCCACAGAGGAATTGGTGAATATCCAGGAAACCAGATGATTAGGCATTTTCTCTAACTCATAAGATGAGGTGATTTCCAAAATTTACTCTCAGATTTGTTGATGTAATGGATATGTTCTACTTGTTACTAAATAGAGAAAAGCTCCTAAAGAAGAGCTTAGAGGCAAGTAGCATTTTTGACATTAGAAGCAAGGTAGGAGGATTATGTGATGGATGTGGCTGGATGCTATCATCCCTTACAAATGCATGGATGCTTTTTTATGAGGCAAAACTGTTCCAAATGAATAAACGAAAAAGCCTTTTTAAGACTGTTGAAGATGATATGCCCAATGGATAATGTTTTAAAACGTATGTTGGATTACAGGCCAAAAACTAAACTCTAAAGTAAAACAGACATTCTAAATTCTAAACGAGAGCATACCTGGTGTTTACTAGGAGAGGAGGATTCTTGATGTGAGTTAGGCCTTGGCCACAGACACAGTCTGGCAGGGCTCAGCTCATGGGACCAGATGAAAACCACACACCCAACCCTTCCTCTTACAGTACTTTCCCTCTTTTGTTCTTGCTAAAGGAATCTAATGGAACCAAGAAGAGATAATGCAAGAAAAAAAAAAAAGGCCTAACTGATGTTGAAAGATATTTCCATCCCTGACTGTTTGCAGGGACTTGTTTTGATCACTAAAGTGTTCATTCCTGCTCAGTCCTGCCCTGGTGACCGGGAAAAAATCTCTCTCCAAACTCAGGATAACCCAGGTATTTCCTCCCAGATTTACGCAAATATGGAGAAGATCCCCTGATGGAATAGAAGTTAAATCTAACAAGCTTTAAGGCGGTGTGTCTCAAAGTGCTCTCAAGAAGCGCTGGGGGCACTATTAGGGCCTTTCTCTATATATATCACATGTATTATTGAAGGTCATTCCAGCTGCGTTAACAAACTCCAAAATGAGTAATGGCTCTAACACAATAAAAGTTTATTTCTCTCTCACATAAAGTCCAAATGGGAGTTACTGATTGGACACAGCCTCCTTCATCTTGTGCTTCTGACTATCTTCAATACATGGCTTTCAAATTTTCCTAGCTTGTCTACATCAAACCAAAGAAATGGGAAATAACACAGAGGAGTTCTCATTAGACATTTTTATGGGTCAAGTCATTTCTGCTCACATTCCATTGGCAAGAACTTGGTCATACAGGCAGAACATTACTACATGAGATGCAACGAAATATGGCCTCGCTGTAGGCACCAGGAAGAAAAGGAAACAGTTTGGGTGAATAATAACCAGGTAGTTTCTGTGTATAGATTATATCATTGACCCTTCTTATTCATCCCTCCTTGTATCCATGGCCTTTCCATGAAACCTTGCAGTGTCCTCAAACTGTGTGCTGGCATATTTCCCTTTCTCTTGCCTTTGGATATGGTCGTAAGACTTGCTTTGGTCAGTAGAATGAGGCAGAAGCGGCAGTGTGCCCATTCTGAACCTTAGCCTCAAGAAGCCTTATATGTGTTCATTTGCTCCTTTTACCTCTATCAACGCCATGAAGAGCCTACCTAGGCTCACCTGCTAGTCCCAGAAAAAGGATGAGAGATGTGGAGTGGAGCCAAGTCACTCTGGTTTAGCCCAACCCAGATCAAACTCACCCTTAGCCAACCCTCAGGTCCATAAGAATAATTACTGTTAACCACTGAGTTTGGGGATGCTTTGTTATGCAGCAGATTTTGGCAATAACGAACTGTTACAATCTGCTATGTCACCTCTCAACAAATGCTTTGTTAAACTCTGAAACAGACATCTACAACACAGTTTCACTATAGATATCACAAATAAGATGGTAACTCTTCCCTTCAAGTCCCATTTTAAAAGCATATATTATGGCCCCAGATTAAATTAAAATCATTTGAACTTAATTTTAGATTACCTAACAAACCTTTGGTCTATACCACATTGGAATGAAAATGTCTGTTTTAAATGTATCAGTACTTATATTGACCATTCATGATTTGGTGGGAGGAACTAATGGATTGTTGCTACTTATGATACTGAATAATATGGTTATATTTAACATCATTTTAATCCACAGTCCTATATACTTGATAAAGAAAAATTTTATAAGGGTAATAATAAAGATAAGAATATTATTCTTAAAGCTCCAAAAATATACTTTAACTTTGGTTCCTATGGATCAAGTTGGACATGTCTATTTTGGTTATCCATCATAAGCCCAGCACTAGAACAATACCTGACGTGTGGTAGGTTCAGTCAGTATGCCAAAGTAATGAGCATCATTTATCTATGAGCCCTGGTGCTTGAGGAATCATGAATATCTATATAATATCTATATGTTGCATATACAAACAAATATTTGCAATATGTTCATGTTGCATTTACAAATATCTCATTCACTTTCAGTTTATTTCATAGTTTTTTTTTGTTGTTTTTTTTTTTTTTGGCGGTACGCGGGCCTCTCACTGCCGCGGCCCCTCCCACCGCAGAGCACAGGCTCCGGATGCACAGGCTCAGCGGCCATGGCTCACGGGCCCAGCTGCTCAGCGGCACGTGGGATCCTCCCGGACCGGGGCACGAACCCGCATCCCCTGCATCGGCAGGCGGACTATCAACCACTGCGCCACCAGGGAAGCCCCACAGAGATTTTATTTCACTTCAGTTCCTGAAAATCCTTGGAGATTCCTAGCCCAGATAATAAAAGATACCTAGATAAGTAAATTTTTAAATATACAATAAATTCTTGTCAGCCTTGAATTGATTCAAATGACTTTAAGAATATTTCCATTGATATGATGATCATAACTGCCATTTCACTTTCATACGTTATTTATCCATGCAGTCAAGAAATGAATAAAACACCAGTTAAGAAATTAAGTTGCAACGTCTTGCCTCTGGAGATTTCATGAATTATGATGGCCATGTTTCCTTCTGAAATAACTAAAAGTTTATGTCCCTGAGGGATTGATAGTTTACAAGGAAAGTAACACAAGCTTTGGCGGCATCTAGCTTTTTTTTTCTGATTATAAAAGTAAAACCCATTTATAGAAAATCTGGGGGAAAACCTCATAACGAAGTACATAGAAAATTGGATTAAAATACTGAACAAAGAATATCTCCACTCTAATTCAAAATCCCTTGAAACAGGAGAAATATACTCTTTCAAAGGAATAAACACATACAGTGCTAGAAAACCAAAAGGCATGGCATTAAGAGATTAGATAAGAAATCCTGCAAAGTAGAAAGCATAAAGATCAGACTGGCAAAGAAGTCCACATCCAAACGTGCAGGTCAGGAGAAGGATGCTGTAGAAATCAGAAAATTCCAGAGGCCAAACCCGCTCAACGTCCACGAATTCCAAGAGCAAGAAGAGACATGGGGATTAATTCTCAAACTGTTTTTAGGACAACAAGGCTGAGCCGTGGCCAGTGAATCTGGGAGGGACTCTTGGAGCCAGCGTTGCAGGTAAAGGGAGAGAAACAGATCTGCAAATATCCCTGGAAGACCGCAAGAAATGCAGTAGGAAGAACAAGAAGCAGAGAGCGGCATATTCCAGTAGCGGTTTTCTTGCTAAATCCATGCAAACAGCTCTGTGAATTGGCTCTTGTGTCTCTGAAAGATGCCCACAGTATCCTGCAGCTAGTGAAGCAGGGTGGCGCCTCCAGCAATTCAACGAGTCCTCTGCCCAGGGACAATAGCTTCTCCACCCAGAAGACAGGCTAGTCACAGACCACGCCCACTCAAATATGAAAGATTGACCATCGTATCAGTCAGCATCCAGTTAGGAAGCAGAAATCATACCACTTCTTTGAACAGAGAATTCGATATGAAGAATTGCTAAATAAATAGAAACAATTGGTAAAGGTAACTGCAAGGGTAAAAAGAGATGCTGACCCAAACGTCCATCCGTGGAAGAATGGACAAACAAAATTTGCTATGGACAAACAATGGAATAGTATTTGTCCTTAAAAAGGAAGGAAATTCTGGCACTTACCACAACTTGGATGAAACTTCAGGACATTATGCTAAAATAGGCAATAACAAAAGGAGAAACACTGTATGATTCCTCTTATATGAAGTACCTAAAGTAGCCAAATTCTCACAGATGGAAAGTAGAATGGTGGTTGCCAAGGGCTGGGGCTGCGGGGGTGGGCGGGAGGCAGGGAAGGAGTAGGGAGTTATTTTTAATGGGTACAAAGTTTCAGTCTTACAAAATGAAAAGAGTTCTGGAGATTGGTTGCACGGGACAACGTGGATGTACTTAACATTACTGAACTGTACATTTTTAAATGGTTAAGATGGTGAATTTTATGTATGTATGTTTTACCCCAATTTTTAATTAAAAAAAAATGTTTCAATGTTTTCAGAGAACTGTAAGGTATCATGGAAGTAGCTAGTACAGGAAACAGCTATTACCCCTAGGGCTTGAGGGAACAAAAGGAAGAGGTTGCGATTATTAACATTCAGGAACTTAAAGGAGGGCTCCGAGGGCCTGGGACCCAGATCCCAGAGGATGGATCAACAGATGGCTGGTTGCTGGCACATCGGAAATGCGGCATCATGAGGCTGCTTTTGTAAGTGGTGGAAAACTGCCAAGTGGCTTTAGCTGGGAGGCACTGCTGCCAGGTGGGGTGAAGAAACCTGGAGCAACTCTCGCACGTCGAGGAAGCAACAGGCAGGAGCAAGTCCTTTTTTTCTCCCTCCAGCCTCCCCATCTCCCTCTCACAACCCCGGATGGCACAGCCCAACCCGGAGCCAGCTGGAAAAGCAGAGACGTGGTTTGAAGAGTGCCAGCTCCAGCATCACAAAGCCAAATAGCAAAGAGTAGATTAATTTGAAGCTGAGAGACAAGAGCTTAACAGCTGATGGAAATATTAAAGAATAACCACAGTGTAGGGGAGGGAAACCATACATCTACCCTCTTAGGTTCTGTGCCTGGGACCTTTGAATTCAACTGAAAGAAGACATTAACAGGAGAAAAGGCATACAAATTCTTTGACATTAATATTTTCATTTTTACACGCACAGAGGCCTTCACAGAAAATGTGAGGACACAAGGAAGCAGTTAAACTCAGGGTGGGGGCGGGTGGGAGGGGTGTTTATATTCCATTTTAACAAAGGGCGATAAATTATGGAAAAGTGACAAGACAGAGGAAAACGGTCTTGGGCTTCTTGGGGGTAAGAAATTGTGGGAAAGTAAATACATGGGGGAACTAATGGAAGCCAGGGGTTATTTTGGTAAAGTTTGTTTGTGCAGCCCCATCTCAGCGCTAACTGTCTCCAGTGATAAGCGTTGCTCTCCTCCTGGTACAGGATAGGAGAGAGGGATCACCTTCACAATGGGAAGTTTATGTCCTGCTTTTAGGCAGGTAGCGGGTGGGAGCAAAGAGCTCTTTCTACATTTGCAGCTTCTTAATTGCCTTCAGCTGAAAATAATCCTTATGCCAAAGTGGTGTATTTCAGGACAGCATATTCTGATATGATGTTCATATTTCATCAACAAGAAAGAAAGGTACCAAATTCATTATATTGATATTGAAATTTCCACCATTTTTTAAAGCAATAGGCTACATCTGTACTAAATTTAAGTTCTGCTTAAATGTATCAGTGCTCAGATTTTATTAAAAAAACAAAAATATTATTATAAGATATATTACTCAATTTTTTCACCTCTATCTTCATGTTTATCTATATGTGACTATGTTTATCTATAATGCTCAGGAAATAGTCTCTCCAGAAGTTAGTTTCATACTAGTTTTGATACATCCTATCCCTCTCAATCATTAAAATGTTTTTCTTTGTTTTCATTTCCTTATATTTATTGCAATGTCATTTTATTGCATATTTCTCATACCATTTTGACATAGAAAATTTTTCTCTAGTAGTTTTTAAAATATTCTTAATCCTTTTTAAAGTCAATAGCAAAATTTAGATCCTTTTAGGTTTCTTATAACCTTTTGCATACATCAGTTCATACTAAACAGCAATCAGTGTACAAATTCAATATTTACTTCTTTTTCTGCCAGTCTGTGATTCACTCTATTTGAGAATCTTCTGCTGTTCTGCCTAACTCTTCCAATGCATCTTGTGTCATATCTAAATTAAATCTAATTGATTTCACAACATTTCCCAACCATGTTATTGGAGGGTGGTTGCCAATCAAATTTGATATGCATTTCTTCAAAATATGCCACTTTTACACTGGTCCAGAGATTATTATACCTAATCTCTGAATTGTTCCCCAAAAATGTGATTGCAATTGGCACAGCTGAGGCCACATCTCCTAGTAACAAATTCACAGTTAGAATTTAGTTAGGCACAAAGAATGGTTCTGGATATTTCAGACAGAAGTCTAGCTTGTGCATGTTTTTCTTTACGAACCATGTCAGTGCCATTGCCCTAGGCTGCCCTCCTTTGCCTTTTAAATTAATGCTGAATGTCTGAAGAAGATTTTTCAGTTCTTCAATAATTTTTTTAAAATATAGTTTTTGCAACATGTGTAAAATCAATGAAATACTCATTTCAACAACCTCCTTGTTTTTGTCTTCTGGTTCAATGATGTGTACAATAAATTTTAGTTGTTTAACACAACTTTTATCCCTGCCACAATCTGATCAAATTGACTTTGAAGGTTACATGGTTTTAAAATTTCTTGTATGATATTTTGTGCCACTTAATTACCTATTAAATCAATAATGATACATTGAATTCTCCATCCTAGGTAGTGATAATTTGCTTCATAATTTATTTTCCATCTCACATGCTTGGCCATTCTAAGCATTCAATTTTGAAATGATTTCTGCTGAACCTAGAAATTATTTTTCAGTAAATACTGCACCACAGAAGTCCTCATTATGCTTTCTTTTTAAGAGCATCACACCCATGTTCTCCAGCTCTGTCAATGCTCTGCATTTACTTGTCTTTGTGGAATACTATCAACCGTTTGCTATTTATTCAGCCTTTTTGTTCCCATCCAGTAATTGCATGTGAGCCTCTTTGTGTGCAAGTGACATTTCATGATCGTAATTAAATCTTCACTCAGGGAAGAATGTGGAGTTGCAGGGATTTCTTCTGATCTGTTCAAGTTATGAATTTAATTAGAACAATTTTCTGACTCATTTTCTTTCATTTTGTATTAATAATTAAATCCTCATTAAATAAAAAATTTGTAATGCCTCTTTCATGTGAGTGAAGTTCAATGCAGATCTGCTTCCTTTTGTGGTTTTCAATCTATAAAAACTTAGGCACACTGTTTCTTTGAAAATTTTCTTTTTTCAGCTTTTTGCTTTTTTCTGAGCTATACTTTTATATTGTCAATTTTAATTTCTATACAATCTCAACTGGTATTCATTCTCAATTATCTAGGAACTTCTGCCTCTCAAATCTTCCCTGTACTATGAAATCGTGTTTGTCTCTGATACATAGCCCCAAACCTTTGTGGTTGCCTTTTTTCCTAGTGTACTACCTTTTTTTTGCAATTTTACTGTAAAATATTCATAAAATTTACCATTTTAAGTGCTGCAATTCAGTGGCATTAAGTAGATGCATGGTGCTATGCAACCATCACCACTATCCATTTCCAGAACTTTCTCATCATCACAACCTGAAACTCGTCACCTGTCAAACAATAACTTCCCATTCCTCTTTCCGCCTCCAGTCCCTGGTAACCAAAATTCTGCTTTCTGTCTCTATAAATTTAACCATTCTAGATACCTAATATAAGTGGAATCATATAATATTTGTTTTGGGTGTGTGTATGACAGGCTTATTTCACTTAGCATAATGCCTTCAAGGTTCATCTATGTTGTAACATGCATCAGAATTCCCTTCCTTTTTAAAGGCTGACTAATATGGTAGTGTATATATATGTCTATACAACGTTTTGTTTATCCAGTCATCTGTTGATGGGCATGTGGGTTGTTTCCCCCTTTTGGTTATAGTGAATAATGCTGTTATGAATATTGATGTGCAAGTATCTGTTTACATCTCTGTTTTTTTTTTTTTTTTTTTTTTTGCGGTATGCGGGCCTCTCACTGTTGTGGCCTCTCCCGTTGCGGAGCACCGGCTCTGGACGCACAGGCTCAGCGGCCATGGCTCACGGGCCCAGCCGCTCCGCGGCATGTGGGATCTTCCCGGACTGGGGCACGAACCCGTGTCCCCTGCATCAGCAGGCGGACTCTCAACCACTGCACCACCAGGGGAACCCTCTCTGTTTTTAATTTTTGGAGTACATACCTAGGTGTGGAATTTCTAGATCATCTGGTAATTCTATGTTGAACTTTTTGAGGAACTCCTGGTTGCTTTTCATACCTACATACTCTTCTACTGCTTTTATAGTGGGTTTGTTTTGAAAGGTGAAGTTCTTCAATCCACATGGAATATTTCTCTGGGTATTATGTATGGGACAGAGCTAACTATATTTTATGTGAATGGATATTCGGTTGTCTCAGGCCCATTTCTTGTATAGTTTTTCCCCTGCTTCTTTGAAACTCTAGCTTTATCATATACTAAATTTTCATGTAAACGTGGATCTCTTTCTAGGTTTCTGCTCTTTCAATTGAGCCAATCTCCACAGCTGTGTGGGAGCCTACATTGTTCTTTTTTTAAACCATTCTTAGTTCTTCTCACAGATTTTTTTCCCTCTAGATGAACTTTAGACTCAAGTTCGTGAGGTTTAATTAAAATTTTCCAGGGATTTTAACTGAAATTTTATCGATTGATAGTTGAATAGAAGAAATGACATTTTTATAATATTCAACCCTTGAATACAGAAACTTGGTATTTTCCTCCACTTATTCAGGTCATCCTTTCCATCCTTCACTAAAGACCTACATTCTCTTTAATCTTTTACTGTTTTGTTGCTATTATAAATGCAACATAAGTATTTCTGTCTTTAAAATCCTCTAGGAAAAGATCTATTTAGGAAGAACAATATTATGCTTTAATCATTCTTGTATTTTTAGACATTTAAGCTTTTTAACCTTTTGCTAGTATAATTTAGGAAAAAATATTATGTATTTTTTCTTATAATCTTTAGAATAGATTCTGCATATTTCTGGATCAGAGAGTAGGGACAGTTCTGAGGTTCTTGAGGGCATATTCTTGATACACTGCTTCCCATTGCACTAAAAATTTCAAACTCTTCACCACTGTCTACACAGTCCTCCCTGAAGTGGCTTCTGCCTCTCTCCAACCTCATCTCCTGCCACTTTCTGCTTCGTCCGCTCTACTGGCCTTCCCTTTGTTTCTTCTTTTTTTTTTTAATTTTTATTTATTTTTTGGATGCATTGAGTTATCGTTGCTGTATGTGGGCTTTCTCTAGTTGCGGCAAGCGGGGGCTACTCTTTGTTGCGGTGCGCGGCCTTCTCACTGCAGTGGCTTCTCTTGTTGTGGAGCACAGGCTCTAGGTACACAGGCTTCAGTAGCTGTGGCTCGCAGGTTCTAGAGCACAGGCTCAGTAGTTGTGGCACACAGGCTTAGTTACCCCACGGCATGTGGGATCTTCCTGGACCAGGGATCGAACCCACGTCCCCTGCATTGGCAGGCGGATTCTTAACCACTGTGCCACCAGAGAAGTCCCTTTCCCTTTGTTTCTAAAACACACCAAACTTACTACCTAACACAACCAAATCTTATCTTATATTCACGTAAACCCTCCATTTTGCAACTGCAGCTTCTGGAACACAGGGTCTCCAAGATTCCATCAGAGAGGAGAGGGGGCTGGAGGAGGCAAACTTGTTCTTAATTACATTGGCCAAGAAGCCACGTATGTCACATCTGCTCACAATCCACTGATCGAAACTAGTCATATGACCCAGCTTCACTGCAAGGAAGGCTTGAAAGAGTCAAGGAAGACATGGAACATTGGACGAGCACTGTCTTGTCTCTTCCATGATGGCCTCCCATTTGCCTTAGCCTTTCTCTCGTTTCTCTGCAAGTTGAATATTCTTTTATATTTTTTATATAGCTATTAGTATCACATTTTCATGAATTGCTTGGGCATGTCCTTTCCCCGATTATCTATAAAAATTCTTGCTATTTTCTTATTTGCTCATTTGAGCTATTTAAATATTAAGGCCATTTTAGACTTTCTCAATGATTCTATTTGTCACTTCTTCCAAATATTTTTTCTGTGTTTGACCTGCATTTTAACTTTATGCATTTTGCAGCTGTGGAAAATTTTTTACTTTAAAATAATAATTTATTTTCTATTCATTACATTTAACTAATAATCAAATCTATTATTTTCCTTTTTAAATGTTTCTGTTGCTTTTAAACATGAAAAGCCCTTTCCTACCTAAATACCATACATTTGCCTATATCTTCTTATTTTTATGGTTTGACTTTTTACATTTAACTCTTCAATAAAAAAAATACAAAATACTTTATTGCTAGCACCTGAAAAAAACAATGAGGTACTCCCCAATAAACTTAAAATAATGGATCACATAATGGGTCAGAACACAGATATGCATCATTACCTTAGATAAATTGGCTACCAAGCTGAAGCTTTATTTTAACATTTGGGGGGATGGTAGAGGCTAGAAGAGGGAATACCAGAGATGCAGACCAAGGAGGGATGTCATGATCAGATCTGTGTGGCAGATACATCACTTTGGTGGAAAGAGACACATCTGGCTATCACCAGCCACTTAACCTCCAACTTTCTTTCCAGTTCTGATTCTAAGTTCTCAATGTTCACTACTGATTATGACTTGTCTTCCCACGCTGCTTGCCTACAGGGAAAAATTACACTAACTAAAGAACATAAATATCTAGTCTGCCTGTGTCACAAGAGTGAAGTGACATTCTAGTTTATATACCACTCTGTTTGTGTGTTTAGAAAAAGTCAGTTCCCAGGAACCTGAGTACTTCGCTTATGCTCAGGTTGAATTTTAGAGCCAGAAGCCGGCTCAGAACCTTGAACACAGTGATGACACCCAAGTGTCATCCATTGGACTTGCCTGGAAATCCCCATCTTGCCCAGGTGGTCCCTCTATACAGCTCAATGCTTGATTGCTTCCAAGACCAATGAGCTTCATGAATCATTTGTGTCGTCCTTGCAAAGTACTAACCTTCTCCAAATTATTTAAGTTTTAGTATTTGTATTACCAAAGTGAACACATAGGTTATATTTAAAGTCTAAATCAAGGGCCAGTGGGCAAATGGGCCAAATCCAGTCCATTGCCTGTGTTTAAAAATGAAGTTTTGTTGAAACATGGCCATGATCATTCGTTTACATATTGTCTATGGTGGCTTTTACTCCACAACAGCAGAGTGAGTCATTGTAACAAAGACCATATGGCCTGCAAAACTTAAAACACTTCTTATCTGGCTCTTTACAAAATAAGTTTGCTGCTCCCTTGCTTAGAAGGTGGCAGAGCAATAAGATGAAAGGAACCTGGATCCCCAGATGAGCTGGTAGAGTAGAGACAGCCCAGCCAGCCAGTATGGCTCATCTTCAACTGGACATCAGAAGGAAACACACTTCTATCTTGCCTGTGCCCCCTAGATTTTCATGGTATCAGAATTAACTACAATGCACCATAATTAACCATCAGGTAACAAATCAGTTTGATAATGGATATATATTAGTGAGGTTAGGCTAGGTTATGTTGCACTAATAATAACCCTTAAAATCTTAGGTGCTTATAAGATATGTTTATTTCTCATTCATGCTATATGTCCATCCACAGTGAGTGAGCTGCTAGTCTGCCCTGCATCTTCTCACTCCAGGACACAAGCTGAAGGAGGCTCTGTCACTCAAACCATCATTCAAACCATCACTGTTACCCTGGCAGGGGAAGAAATACAGAAATCGTGAACTGTCTCTTGAAGTTTCCACCCAGAAGTCACAACCATCGCTTCTGCCCACGTGCTATTGACCAAAATAAGAGATGGGCTGTAACAGAGGCCTGCCCCCCTATCTCTTCCATCACCTGAGTTTCCCTGGAGCCACATTGCAAGTCCCAGCAAGCTGACAGCTTCCCACCTAGAATGCCTGTTTCTCTCTTCTATTCCCAAGGGATTTCCAGAGCTTTCCACACACGAGTGTGATCCAGAAGTACAAGGATGTTAATGCCACAGGGGCAACCTTCAAACATTGGAGGATGGGAGTTGGTGATAAATGCCCCAGTATCCCTTTCCTCTGACAGCACAATGATGAGGCACAATCCACGTGGTTTCTTTGGGGTCCCAAACAATCACTCATAGCTTTTCCCCCATTCCTGTCTCACTTGCCCACTTCCTCACTTTTGTTTCCTGAGGTCACTTCCCAAATATTCTACACTGCACCCAAGCTCTGTCTCAGGGTCCACTTTTACGGAAATTCAATTAAGATATACAATTTCAAGACAACGGGGGAAACCAATCTCAATAAGACACCAGGATGAGAGCAGCTCTATTGACTTCCACACTTCCAGGGTCTTCCTAAGCTTAGTTCTGGACATTCACGCACCACATGCTCCAGTCACAATGAACTATGCTTTGTCCCCTTGACGTGCTGTCACTTTTCTGTCTCCAGGACATCTGTCATGTTCTCTGCCTGGATTACTCTTTCTATCACATTTCTAATATCTGTAGTCCAGATTACTCCTTCATTTAAGACCCAGACTAAATACTGCGGGACTTCCCTGGCGGTCCAGGGGTTAGGACTCCACACTTCCACGGCAGGGGGCCCAGGTTCGATCCCTGGTCTGGGAACTAAGATCCTGCCTACCCTGCAGCGTGGCCAAAAACTTAAAATCCCATAAACCGCATAGGGCAGCCAAAAAAACAAACCCCAAAACCAAAAAAAAACCTAAATGTTGCTTCTATACTGTTTTGTCTGATCCTGCCCACACATATCCCTACCTCCTGGAACGGGAAATAATCTTTCCCTCCTCTAAACCTAGAAGCCTTTTACACTTCTCACTTCCTACTTTGTGATATAAATAGTTATTATGTTTTCCCTGCCTTAATCTAGTATAATCTCAATGACAAAAAAATGGTTTTCTCAATCCATCTTTATCTCTCCCATTGCCCAACACAGCACTAGAACATAATAAAGGCTGTTGGCCCGTACAGGACTGGGAATGCCTCGTTTTCTTCAGTTAGAAACGTATTTTTTTACCCCACACCCACTGGACTAACTGGAACACGTTTCCCTGTCAAAGGCTACATCAGAAGAAAATTGGTTTATGTTTGGGTATCAGATCTGTGACAATTCACTATAATTTCCTCCTCTCTGATAATAAATGATTGATTTGAAGAAGTAAACATAATTTGATTGGGTATTTACTGTCTTCCAGAATACATGCATATTCTTATTCAGTGCATTTGCATTGTGTGTAAACTTTATTGAAAACAGAAATGAGAGTGTCTTCACATCTGTATACAATCTGCATCTCCTAATACAAGAGACTTCAGTAACAAGAAAATCTTGCCCTTCTAATACTAACTTTAAACAATCTCAACAAGACTCCAGAATGAGAACATCCTGAAGGAATGTGAAAAGCAATATAACCTTGAAGACAATAAGCTCCCCTTAAGCCCCATGGCAAACTTCTCAGAAGTTTGAGGAACCTTTGTGCTTGAAGAAGTTACCACCGCTATTGTGCTACACCTTGTAAAAGGGAGGAGTGTAATATCAACCATGGGGCAGACAGATGGCCCACGGTCTTAGGAGACTTCCTGTATTGTGCTGATGGTCTGATGGCCCCAGATTCAGAGAAATGTAAATGGTGACTAAACCCCTGCTAAGTGCCAGGCCCCATGGTGGGCCCTGAGGACACTATGGTAAGCAAAAAGCTCAGTTCTTGACCTCAAAGACCTGACAGTCCAGTGTGTGTGTTGTTGGGTACAGAGCTGTCTTGACCTTACTATTCATTAGCTGTGTGATCTTGGGTAAGTTATTAGATGTATCTCAGCCAGCTTTTTTATTGTTGTTTATAAAGAAGAGATAACATCCAGCAGCCTCATCTTCTTGCTGAGGGACTCAAAGGAGACTGTCCAGGTAAGACTAGACTTAGACATCATTGGATGTGGATGCCCTGGCAGGGAATGAGTACAGGAATGGAGGTCAGGATGGGCCCCTAGGGGCTACTGGAGTTACTGGCACGTCTTTTTCCAATGTCAAGGGCAGGTAACTCCCTGCTGGCCATGCCAGGGAGAAAGGCATCTGCCTCCAAAAACTGTGTGTTGCCTGGAAGGAATCGTATGAACATTTCCAAAGGAGAAAAAAACTAAGAAATTTACAGTTGGCCCAAGTTAGGATTTGTTGACTTTAACAAAGCCTTGTCTTTACTGGCCAATTGAAGAAACCTGCCACGTGGGAGAGATGAAAGATTTAAGGAAGGTGATGGGGAATTGGACTAGAAGGTATGGGGAGATTCAGAGCTGGTGCAGTATTTGGTTATCTGATCCCAGCATCTCTGGAAGGTCCTTTTCAATTCTTTTCCTAGGTGTTCATCTTAAGAGCCATGGAAGGGAATATTTTTAAAGTGTTGGTTTTAACTGAAGGAAATGACAAAAGAATACACATTTGCTTATCACGGGCCATTTCCAAAGCCACAGAGAAGGTGTATGTACTGAGAGCAGTATTCCATAGCTGTTTTTGTTTTTTCGTTATTTTCCCCCCTAAGGAGAAAAAATAAATTTAAAATTAATTTAAATTAATGAATACATTTTAACTTTAAATTAAATTTCTCCCTATTGTGAGATATTGAGTACTAAGGGCTAGGATTTTGTCAGTTTGGATTGAACTTTGGAGGGCCACAAACTATTGTAATATCTAAGGATTTTTTTATCCCCTGAGAACCAATTTTCACCACTTCAAGGATAGTATCACCTCTGTTGAAAATG
Organism: Monodon monoceros; assembly: GCF_005190385.1. Lineage (NCBI taxonomy): Eukaryota > Metazoa > Chordata > Mammalia > Artiodactyla > Monodontidae > Monodon > Monodon monoceros. Next base: position 22,176,619 of record NW_021703765.1, read on the forward strand.
CATACTCTAGAAGAACAGGGAGAATTCTTCAACAGATTGAATAATAGCCCACAGGATCCTCCCAGTCAATTTTCCCAGGTCCCATGGTACCTGGCGTCCTGGTGACACAATATACCCCAGAGCATGTGGAACTGAGAAAATGGCCCTATCAGTACATAAATGGTCACTGGGATGCACATGTCTGTAAGTCTCTGCCTCAAATACTCCCTGATCTGAAATCAAACTATGAAAAGAAGAAAACAGCAGTAAAGTCAGCACACATAGCTTTCAGAAAGCAATTTAAGTTTAAATGCCAGATTGATTCGTTAATATTTATTTTACACCTATTCTGTCCAACACCCTGGGATAAGACATTCAACTGGATTTGTTGAATCTTAACAATGCCAGGCTTTTGTTGGCTATTTGGAGCTAAAACGTTAGGAAGTTGCACCAGACTGAAGCTGGAAGTAGGCAGAGACCTCGGCGATCTTCGCAAGGGAAGATTTTCCATCTTTATACGCAGCCATTCAAGATGGATCCAGCAAATCATTTCTCCAAAACATCTTATTTTGCAAGCCAGAACTGATGAAAGTCCTCAGGGAAACAATGGTAGGGAGATTCTTCACCAAGCTCATCTACATTCTAGAAAAGTCTAACAGGAAGTGGATCAGAAGGTGCAGCAGATCTTATTAAATTTCTCTAGGAGCCTGGGCATAGACTATTTTGTGGAGCTGGGCGAATAACATTCTGGTTTGAAGGACCAAACGTCCTCACTGCTTACGATGATTTGTCTCTTTATATAAATTATTTCTGATCCGAAATATTGTTGCTTTGTCTTTCTGTCTTACTCTCTCAGTGCATTTTTATACTTCTGCCGAAGATCTGATACTCAGAAGAAATTAAAATCAACAGAGAAATTAATGGGCCAAGATTCTTATGTAACTATGGAACTCTGCAGGAGAATTCTTCTGTGGAGAATGTTGAGCTCCTTGAGGATATAATTAAAGGTAATTCAAATCCAGATGTGAGACAGAAAGATCAAGACAGAGGCTCAGCACTTAATTTCATGATGGGGGTGGGAAGGAAGGGAAGAGAGGAAACTGCAGGGAAAGCAAGTTATTAAGATGATAAACACTTAAGTGTATTATGTCACCAAATTCACTTTAACCATATCAAGTCTATTTCACGTCATTGGGCAAAACAAATTTTAATTTATGTGTGATACAAACATTGGGTGAAACCAGACAGCCAAAATTAATACACATAGATCTCAACTTCAGCATTTAGGCAAGAGGCAGGCAGCATGTCATTATCACAGTCAAATGCATATCAGATGATAGATAACATCTTTTGGTTGAGATTTTAGCTGTATTTTATTAGGAACTGGGCAGAAATATTGATTTGCACAGACTTGAGAGTCATTTAGCATCTCTAGCAGTAGTTATACAAAATGCCAGAGGGGAAACCACCAGGCAGCTTTTCCAAATGAGCAGAACAGCACATTGGGATGTTGTTGGTATTTGTATACATGGGAAATCTCAAAAATGCAAATGAAGGAAAAAATTTAAGCACACATTTATAAAGTACGGGGAAGCCATAAGGATTAATTTGCAGATTTTCTGCAGGTCCATTTATGATATATAAAGAGAAATAAATGTGATTTGACTGGCTTTTAACCACTTTTGAGCAATCAAGACTTGTATGAAGCATGCAGGTGTGCTCTACCTTGCCTTCCCCAGGCACTTTCTGGTAATGCCTTAGATTTCCTAAGCAAGAAACCTTGAAATTATTTAACTTCATTGTTGGTGTTGCTTCTCTGGTTCCATCAACATTATCATTCACATGATAAAGAGAGACAGAAACTGTCAGATCAAATCCAGTTTTGTAATACATATGCTTAGAGTCATAAACAACTAGAAGAGAATACGTTGTCAGACACTCCACTGTTTTGACACACTACCAAGTGAAATGAATACTTCGAACAATTTGATTAGTGTAGAAAGTGAGTCTGAATAATACTTGAATCAGGAAGTGTTTTTTAAATGAATTATTTTCTGGTCTACTTGTTTTAAATCAACTAGACATTTTGCCACATCCCTGCTTCTCTTTGTGTTTTATGAACACAGTTACTTAATATCACCTCTCCAGTTGGGTCCATCCAAGGTGAAGTCAGGTGAAAAGGTAACAACTAACACTTGTCCACAATTATCAGTTTGGCATATTATAGGTGTTCAAGAAGTCCTACAAACTATACACCCTAGATTATCCAAAACAACTGGATTTTTGTTCATTGCAGCACTATTTACAATAACCAGGACATGGAAACAACCTAAATGTCCATCGATAGATGAATGGATAAAGATGTGGTACATATATACAATGGACTATTACTCAGCCATAAAGAGGTACAAAATTGGGTCATTTGTAGAGATGTGGTTGGACCTAGAGTCTGTCATACAGAGTGAAGTAAGTCAGAAAGAGAAAAACAAATATCATATACTAACACATATATGTGGAATCTAGAAAAATGGTACAGATGAACCTATTTGCAGGGCAGGAATAGAGATACAGACATAGAGAACAGACATATGGACACAGGGGGAGAAGGGGAGGGTGGACGAATTGGGAGATTAGGATTGACATATATACACTACCATGTGTAAAACAGATGGCTAGTGGGAACCTGCTGTATAGCACAGGGAGCTCAACTTGGTGCTCTGTGATGACCTAGATGGGTGGGATGGGGGTGGGGAAGTGGGAGGGAGGTCCAAGAGGAAGAGGATATATGTATACATATAGCTGATTCACTTAGTTGTACAGCAGAAACTAACACAACATTGTAAAGCAACTATACTCCAATAAATAAATAAATAAAAACAAAAACTCAATAGCAGCAAATAATTAAAATAGGAGACAATAGGTACAAACCAATTACTCTCCTGAATAAATATAATCATTAACAATCTCAAAAAAAATCATTCTTTTTGTTAAAAGTGATCTGTATATTGTATGTAAACAAATGCAATTGTAGTTTTATGCATTTAATTTATAACTTAAAAATGTTTTATAAATATGAATATACAGATTTGGGGGTGGGGGGAGTCCTTTATCAGACCAATGCCCTAGTTTTTGGTTTGAAAATAGTTCTTTCTTAAGCACGATGTAGACAGTTCAAGAAGTTGCAACCTGGTAAATGTCAGTAGCTTGGATTATGGCATTAGGTCTAAATCAGAACATCTGGCAATGTCTGGAGATATTTTGGTTGCCACAACTGGGTGGGGATTGAGAGTGCAACAGGCATCTAGTGGGTAGAAGCCAGGCAGCTGTTAAACATCCTACAATCCATGGGACAGCCCACCAGGACAAAAAATTATCCAACCCAAAATATCAATAGTGCCAAAAGCAAGAAACTCTGAATTATGGCAAAGAAAACCAACTGGTTAAACATTTCTTCAGGCACAACTGTTGAGCTTCAGAGCATTTATCCATATGACCAGGAGGTGCAGAGAAAGGAAAGCACTGAACTGGGAGTCATGAGGTATTTCTAGTCCTTGCTCTACCGAGGTAGTAAACAAAGACTTAATGACTTAAATTTTTAAATCAATGAACTTAAACAAGTTTTTACATAGATTTGGTTTCCTCAAAAGTTAAATAAGGACTCCTAAGATTTACACTTCCTAGAACCCTCAATTATGCTTTCCCATCAAACTAAAACTCAATTTCTTATAGTATTTTGCTATTCATAAAATTATTTTATAGCTATCATTTCCTTTGTTAAAATAACATAAATTTTAATTATTTAGTGATTATTTAAGGTGGTTTCTTTGAAGAAAATTACAATCATATCAATGCTTGGGATTCTCCAAGAGACAAGTTGCCTCTCCACCCATCAATAGGTGAAAAGGCTACATCCCATCCCTTTGAATCTGGGTTGGTTTTGAGACTTGTTTTGGCCAATAGAATGAGTGCCAGTGCTGTGCTACTTCTGGCTATAGGCTTAAATCAGCCACTTGTACACTCTTGGAGCCAGCTGTAGTGTCATAAGGAAGTCCAGACTAGACTGCTGACATGTTAGAAGCCACATGAGAAAAGCCCTAGAGGATGAGAAAACATCATGGATGTTCACCCCCAGCCAAGCTCCCACCTGAATGCAGCTGCATGAGTGACTCAGCCAACACCATATAGAACAGAAGAACCACCCAGCTGAGCCCTGCCCCAATCCTTGACCCACAGAATGTGTAAATCATACATTATTTTATGTTTGGGTATTTTGTATTTCGCAGCAATTGATAGCTGAAACAAAGCTTTGCTGGCAACTCAAATCTTCATGTCAACCTCATATACTCATGATTTTATCTTGTCTTTCAGGAACAAAAAAACAGAGGCAGGGCTCTGCTCCCAACTATTCAGCGTCCCATCACTATCTTTTTTTCTCCTAACCAGAAAGGATTTCAATTGCAACCAAGTTATCAAATTCCCCCTCCAATGTATCTGCTTAACTTCACTGAGGAGGTTAGCATAATGTCATCAGGGAACTCAGGAAACCATATGGTACTGGACTAAGTCTCTATTTTCCCAACTCTACCACAGGTGAACTCTGCTTTTTCTAATGTATACAAAATTCAGTCAACTCGTAAAACTCAATCAACTCACAGAATGGCTGAGCCAAGCCTGTGAATTCTTCTTTGTTTCCATATAAAATACAGGCAGCTAATTGTTGAAACACTCAATCTCCATACTGTCTTTGGTTTGCCTAATGCTGGGAAGGATTAAACCTGGGAAAAATTGTGATAAGATTCCAGGTACACTTTTGTCTTGATTCAGGGCATTTTATGTAAAAGTATAAAACCCTTAGTACAACTAAGCAGTGGGCAGGCCTGAAGATGACTCACCAGGCCAGCCATGTTTCCACCGTGGTCTGCCTTTTGTTTTCCTGCTTCTCTCAGAAGAAAACATTACTAGCAAGACTAGTGTCTGTAAGGCCAACTGGCCTGAGGCAGGGGAACGCAATCAGACTCACAGGTTGAAACTGACCTGGAGACTTTCCGGACCACCCAGTTCCGGAAACTGACCTGGAGACTTTCCGGACCACCCAGTTCCAGAAACTGACCTGGAGACTTTCCGGACCACCCAGTTCCAGGAACTGACCTGGGGACTTTCCACCCGGCCCAGCCTTCCCGCCTTTCGAGGGGCGGGACTAACGGTTCCCCAGGATATCCGAAAAGACCACCAAATAAGGAATACCCTGCGCCCTCCCAGATCCACCACACCCCTTTCCCTTCTTCCCCTATAAATTCTGCCCACACCCTCGCCCGGGCGCGACTTCTCTGGTCCCTTTCTCTCGGACCAGTGAACCTCGCCCGGGAGCGTTCCCAAATAAAGCTTGTTTAAGCTCTCCTCCGTTTCTGGGTGCCGTTCCTTACATTTGGTGCCGAAACCCGGGAGGGGTACCAAGCCCTGCGGGTTACCGCGTGGGCCGCTCCTCCCCTCCCCCAGGAGACAACCAGGGAACCTCTACTCATCCACCCGATCTGGCAGAAAATGGGGTAAGTCCCCCTCCCTTGTTCCCTCCGAGCTTCAGAGTCCCTGCCCACCGGACTCCCTGTCCTTAATCGCGGCCGTGTCAGGGACTCCTCCGTCCTCTCGGGCAACTGTGGAGACGTCCCAATTGCCTGACCGCCCTCCGACCTGACGTGAATTGGAGACTGAGACCAGGGACGCCTCTCTCCCTCTCCATTCACTCAGGGACAGACTGGGGGGTCATGGGAACCTCACAATCGAAACCAGATTCTAAGACGCCCCTGGGGTGTCTCCTAGCCAATTTTACAGCCCTCGGTTTCTCCCAAGATCTCCGTCGCCGACGGCTTATTTTCTATTCCACTGTGGCCTGGCCACAATATCCTCTAGACAATCAATCCAAATGGCCTCCTGAAGGGACTTTCGATTTTAACATCCTCCGTGATCTAGATAATTACTGCCGCAGGACGGGCAAATGGTTCGAGGTCCCCTATGTCCAGGCCTTCTGGTATTTACGCTCCCGCCCTTCCCTCTGCGTCGATTGTTCCACTTCGCAGATCCTTCTTGCCAAACAGACATCTCCTACATCCAAGACCCTAAGTTCCTTTGACGATAACCCCTCTCCACTAGCTGACCCACCCGAATCTCTCGCGTCTCCCCCCTCCAGAGCTCCTCTCCAACCTCCACCCTACCCTGAAGCGGTCCCTCCTCCTCCCGAACCCGCTCCGGCCCCTCCAACCGCTCCCCCGCCTCCCTCAACGGTTTCTCCTCCCACGCCCCTTGCTTCGCCAATTAGTGCACATACACGCTCTCACGACTCCCAAGATGCAAATCTCCTCTGCCCTCTGAGGGAGGTAGCAGGAGCGGAAGGATTAGTTAGAGTTCATGTTCAAATAGAAAAGCGGTTAGGCTCCTTTTCTGCCGACTCTTCCCGGTACATCAAAGAATTTCGCTACCTCTCTCAAGCTTACGATCTAACCTGGCACGATATCTTTGTGATCTTATCTTCTACTCTGACCCCTGAGGAGAGGGAAAGAATTCAGACTGCTGCCCGAAACCATGCAGATCAGGTTCACCTTACCGACAACTCCATGCCTGTCGGAGCAACTGCCGTACCTGGCACCGATCCAGGCTGGACTTATCAGGATGGCCAAGATGGCCGTCGTAAACGCGACCTCATGATCCAATGCCTCCTGGCTGGCATGCAGGCGGCCGCTCATAAGGTAGTCAATTTTGAAAAACTAAAAGAGATAACCCAAGAACCTAACGAAAATCCAGCTGTGTTTCTCAATCGCCTTACAGAGGCCTTAACTCTCTACACCCGGCTGGATCCCGACACCCCGGCAGGGGCAACGGTCCTAGCCACCCATTTTATTACCCAATCAGCCCCGGACATCCGCAAGAAATTAAAACGGGCAGAAGATGGCCCTCAAACCCCTATTCGAGATCTGGTAAAGATGGCCTTTAAAGTCTATAATGGCCGTGAGGATTTGGCAGAATCCAGCCGACAGGCTCGGATGCACCAAAAGGTGGCCCTCCAAACCCAAGCTCTTGTAGCCGCCCTAAGGCCGGCCATCTCCCATGGATCACAGCATCCATGGGGTCCGCAAAACGCAACCCCGTCAGGGGCCTGTTTCAAATGCGGAAAAGAAGGCCACTGGGCTCGCCAATGTCCCAATCCCCGACCTCCTTATAAACCCTGTCCCAGCTGCGGCCTAACGGGCCACTGGAAGAGTGACTGCCCTACGACTGGTCCTCTCTCAGCGTCTCCACGCGGGGGGCAGGCCGACCCAACGGCATTACCACTCGAACTGCTGGGATTGGCTGACGACTGACTGGCGCCCGGACTCGAAGACCACCATCACCCTCGCCATGCCCAGGGTAACGCTACAGGTAGCGGGTAAGTCCATCTCATTTCTGGTGGACACGGGGGCTACCTATTCGGTCCTGCCTACCTATTCCCGGCCAGTTTCTCCTTCCCAGATCTCGGTCATGGGTATTGATGGCAAACCATCCTTCCCACTCCAGACCGGTCCACTCCCATGTCATATCAAAGGACTCCCTTTTACTTATTCCTTCTTAGTCATACCATCCTGCCCAGTTCCTTTGCTAGGCCGAGATGTCCTTTTCCACTTAGGGGCCTCCCTCCAGCTGGTTAGACTTGACCCTAAGTCCCCTCCTCCCAACTCCTGCTTCCTCTTCTCGGCCTGTCTCTAGAACCCTCCCCCTCCTATTCCCCTCTTCCAATCACACCAAACCCAATCAATCCCCAAGTCTGGGTACTTCTAAGCTCATAATAGCAACACACCATTCCCCCGTCCTCATCCGCCTAAAGGACCCCTCCAAATTTCCATCAAGTCCCCAATTTCCCATCTCTGAGACTCACCTTAGGGGCCTACAACCTATTATCACCAGACTCCTAAACCAGGGACTCATCATCCCCACGGACTCTCCCTGCAACACTCCCATCCTGCCTGTCCGCAAGGCCTCTGCGGATTATCGCCTGGTCCAGGACCTCCAACTTAATCAATGAGGCCATAATTCCTCTCCACCCAGTAGTCTGGATCCCTAACTTTGCTCTCCTCACTAAACCCTTACATCTAGCCGCTAAAGAAACCCCTCAAGGACCCCTCACCTCTCCTTCTGCCGTTCGACAGGCCTTTCTCACCCTCCGTAACGCTCTGATATCTTCTTCTCCCCTTTCTCTGCCCAGCCCAAACCGACCTTTTCACCTTTTTGTGGATGAACGGGCCGGAATAGCCACTGGACTCCTTGCCCAGCCTGTAGGGCCTTCCTACCACCCCGTGGCTTACCTCTCCAAACAGCTAGACCCAACCATTCGGGGATGGCAACCATGCCTTCGGGCCCTAGCAGTGGTAGCCGAACTGACCAAACACTCAAACTGACTCTGGCCCACCCACTAACCGTGTTTTCCTCCCACTGGCTGGTCGACCTCCTAGGCTACAAGTCTCTCTCCCTCCTGGGCCCCTCCCGCATCCAGGAATTCTACCTGCTGTTCATTGAAAACCCTGCTATCTCCCTCGACCTCTTCCCCGCCTAAACCCGGCCTCCCTCTTGCCTATCTCCGATACTGGGACCTCCCCTTCCCACCCCTGCCCCCAAGTCGTAGAGGCCCTCAGCCCGCCGAGAGAGGGACTCTTTGACACCCCTCTTTCAAACCCGGACCGCACCCTTTCGTAGCATGCTTGCTCCCTGTTTTCTTAGGTTCGTTCGCAGGCGCATGGAGGAAGTCTCTCGGGTGGCCACAAACCAAATGCTCCTCGGCCCTTACACCTTGCTTCCTACAGAACCCCCCACTGGTCTCCCTTAAGCCTCGGACCTCTGGTCGCCCGACTACCCTTTCGACGCCCCCATTCAGCAAAAAGTAGCCAGAGATCAGAACGCTGCCCCATTACACCAAAGATGTCGAGATGTGAGGCCAACTGGCCCGAGGCAGGGGAACGCAATCAGACTCACAGGTTGAAACTGACCTGGAGACTTTCCGGACCACCCAGTTCCAGGAACTGACCTGGGGACTTTCCACCTGGCCCAGCCTTCTGGCCTTTCGAGGGGCGGGACTAACGGTCCCCCACGATACCCGAAAAGACCACCATATGAGGAATACCCTGCGCCCTCCCAGATTCACCACACCCTTTTCCCTTCTTCCCCTATAAATTCTGCCCAAACCCTCGCCCAGGCGCGACTTCTCTGGCCTCTTTCTCTCGGACCAGTGAACCTCGCCCGGGTGTGTTCCCAAATAAAGCTTGTTTAAGTTCTCCTCCGTTTCTTGGTGCCATTCCTTACAGTGTCCAGCTACACTGAACACAGAGAGAATGGAAGAACCCTCACCCCTACTAGGTCACATAGCTTTGCCCTTTCCTTATTATTTTCCACTGGAAAGTTCTGACAGGAAGATATAATTGAACATTGGTTAAGAGAGCCATTGGTCCAACCAAGAACATCTTGTCTAATTAAAAAATCAGTTAAATTAAAAGGCCCCAAGGTTTCTGGTGGCGCAGTGGTTGAGAGTCCGCCTGCCGATGCAGGGGACACGGGTTTGTGCCCCGGTCCGGGAAGATCCCACATGCCGCAGAGCGGCTGGGCCCGTGAACCATGGCCGCTGAGCCTGCGCGTCCAGAGCCTGTGCACCGCAACGGGAGACACCACAACAGTGAGAGGCCCGCAAACAAAAAAAAAAAAAAAAAAAAAAGGCCCTGACCCTTCTCCTAAGAGTCCACAAAGCTCCACCCCCAAGCCCATAGAAAATCTAAATATCACATTTGAACCAGCCCAAGACTACAACATGCCATACCCCACCTTCCATCTTTGCATCCAAAACAGCTTTACTTTTTTTCTGAGCACTGTAAATACACTCAAATGTAATATGATACGCCTTGTATTTTTATTGTAAGAACATCCCTTTGATGTTGCCAGACTGCTTCCCAAAGAGGTATTTCCTTTTATGTTGCAATCAGTTTTACCAAAATCCTACCAAGACAGAAAATGTTTTAACACTTAAAGCGGGTTTAGCCGATGAGAAATGCTATTCTATTTTTCATAATTAGCCTTTTTTAATATAGGAATGTATACAGTATTTACTTCAGAAGAATTATCTCAGAATCAAATTATCTAGACACTGAATACAGTCAGTAATTAAGACCAAAAGAAATCAAGATCCCCCAAATTTCCATACCTTTCCATTAAATAATTCTTATACCTCATGCAACTGGAAATTTATCCACATGAAATAATTAAAAGGAAAACGGTGTAAGGGCAAAGAAGGATGATAAATTCCAGCATATAGTTATTTAGTAAATGCAGTCAAAATGTGAACAAGTCATTCTTCGCTAAGTTCTTTGACATATGACAAGAATTTTAAATTGACTATTTTAGATAGTGGGCAACTGCAGTTATAGCAGGCAGAGATAAGGGAATTGTGTAAATACTATATTTTTGGAATCCAAAATCATGAGAGCAGATGAACTTACACAAAAGATTACACAGATGGAAAGCAGCCCAGGATTAAGCCAGCACTGACAATAGCACAGTGTGGACTTGAGGCAGGAGACAGATGGGCCCCCGGCGCAAAAGGATTGGAGTCCGTTCCTTGCGGAAAGATACTCAGAGATGGGAGTAACAGGATAATTGAGGGAGGAGGCTGGGCCCTGCCCACATGGAAGATAAGAGACCACATATTCCTCGTTCTCAAAGTCAGAAGACCTCCCTACTACATATGTGCAGAAAGGCTCCTTGGAGGTCGGAAGGGGAGTGATGTCAACTGATGCTCACTACCCATTGGCCTCTTTGGTAGAATCCATCTTGGCTAAGAGATGCACCCGCACACATGGGAAGATCCTGAGATACACCAAATATGGACACAACCAAAATGATTGGTCAAAGGAAACACAGAAGAAATGTGCCATAAAAGTAATTCAAACTGCCATGAGGGCACAACTTTCTCTCTGAGCCTGCCCGGGTCTCTATCCACACATACTGTACTCTTTTCTCCTAATAAATACTTTACTTGTTTCACTACTTTCCGTCTTTGTGGGAATTCTTTTTCTGCAAAGCCGTAGGGCCAGGGCCTTGTCACTGACCACTGGTCTAGTGGCTAGGATTCGGTGCTCTCATTGCCACCACCCGACCTCAGTCACTGGCCGGGAATCGAAACCCTGCTTCAAACCTCTGCAGGCCGAGGCCACCTGAGATCAGACTGTCTTTTAAAACATGCTAAAAGACCAGAGAAAGGCCTACAAATAAGGCCAAGAGAGTATAGGGCCTTCTGAGCCCCTGTGGAAGGGGTTTGAGATAAGGTGTGGGGCAGGGAAGAATGCTGAGCGTTAACAATCAAGAGAAGTCAAGGGGCTTAAGGAAGAAGAGGAAGATTTTGGACTTGGGTGTGAAGGGAGTGTTACGGTATTTGGAAGGCAGGGGTGGAGAACACAGAATAATGCCTTACCCTGTCCTCAAATAATTGACAATGTTTAGGAAACAAATCAAGGCCATGCCAAGGTCCAGGATTCATGGCACTAAGTGTTCTAAACAGGAAGAGGGGCAGAAGCTCAGTGGGCACATTGGTGTTCAAGGAAGTTGGAAAGTGGGAGTTAGATGTAAATGGGGAGGCAGTGGGGACTAATGGGGTGTCTCTAGACCAGAAGGCAGGGCCCGAGCTCTGGTCCTGTCCTCCTGGTCCCAGTTCTAACAATGTCAGCAACCTCAGACCTCCTGGAAGGAGGAGGGAGGGAACAATTACTAGGATCACCCTACCTCCAGAGATCTGTGTCCTGAGGTCAAAAGAGTTGCATGGGAGGAGAGCTGAAAGGCGGGGATGCCCAAACAAGTACACAAGCTTGTGAATGAACCCCTTTCTTTTTGAAGATGAGATACTAAAGAATAGCTCAAACTACCACTTAAATTGCTCTGTGTCAGCCACAAGAGTCATAAAACTATACCCACCTTTCACATCTGCACATCTAGGGCACCAGGTACAAAGACGGTACTGTTGAGAACTATAAACCAACCAATCCTCTAAACCAGAAGTTGCAAACCAGGGTCCATGCCCAATCCAGCCACCTTTTGTTTTTGTAAATAACGTTTCACTGGAACACAGACACATCCTTTTGTTACATATGGTCTGTGGCTGCTTTCCTGCTACAAAGGCAAAGTAGAATAGTGGCAACAGAAACAGTATAGCCCAAAGAACCAGCACTATTTATCATGTAGCCATTTTCAGGAAAAGCTTTGCAAGCTCAGCTCAAAAGCAATAGTTTTCCATGTGGACTGCACATTGGAATCACATGGGAAACCTTAAAAAAAAAATACTGGTGGCTGGGGCCCAACCCCAGAGATTTTATTCAGTTGTTCTGAGGAACTGGCCAGGGCATCAGGGGTTTTAAAAAGGTGTCCCCACCCCCATGATTCTAATGTGCAGCAGGCAGAGTTAAAAATTCATTGCTGTGGGTTCCCTGAGGCAGACCATTTTAGATCTTCAGAAGGCAACATACCCACATTATATCTGTGTCCCCTGTGGAAACAAGTTAAAAGCTAGTATTAGTGTTTCTCTCTCTGTTTTCATAAAGAAATGATATCACAAGTGTCCGCTTAAAGAGCATCTCTCTCTCTTTTGAGCAACAAAGGCCGGGCATTGACTATTCTGTTTCTCGATGGCTCTGATGAAAGACGCATTCAATCAAGTCTTTCTAAAATTCAGTGTCAAGGGGGAAAAGTGATTCTTCAGATAAATTTGTAAACTTCCACTTACTGAACAGCTAGAGCTATAAAACCAAAGTCCTTCATGTTTTATCTTGACTGCCAAGAAATGAATGTGGTACTTAATGGAAGGAGCTAGAATCAGTCCAGGTACCAGGTATCTGGCACATCTATATCTTTCATCCTTGTATTGTTTTTGGTTTCAGTTATTTTTCACTGTTCCATTTGTTTTATCATTGATCAATTACTCAGATCCTTTAAAAAAAAAGACAAAAATTAGTCAATGAAGATGTCTTTCTTTAAAAAGACAAAAATTAGTAAATTAGTAAAATATATGTACTTCATAAAAAGAATGTGGTGGTTTCAAAACATGTCTGCAAATTTTTTTGACACTCTTGCCATGGAGAAATGGATCCATGTCCTTTCCCCTTGAATCGGTGGCCAACTTTAATGGCTGGTCTACTAATACGTTCATGAAGCTATGTGACCTCCAAAGCTAAGTCGCAAAAGATGATGCCACGTCCACTTCATTTGCTGGAACCACGTTTGAATTCTGAGCCACCATGTAAAGTAGTACTACCACCCTGAGGCTGCCATGTTGTGAGGACACCCAACTAGCACATGCAGAGAGACCACATGAAGAGGGAGAGATGTCTGGCCAGCCCCCGGGTATTGTAAGTTCATGTTTATCCAGCTCCATTCCTGCCTGAGGACAACCGCCTGAGATAACCCAAATTAGAAGCCCCCAGCCATGCACTTCCCAAAACCCTGACCTACAGAGACCATATGAGTTAATAAAGCAAGTGTTATTGTTTGAAGTCACTATACTTAGACTGCAGTAGGTAACAGTAAGTCCATCCATATTAACAGTAACATGCATAATGACTTTATGTCTCCTCTTCTCAGTTCCCCTTGTAACCTATCTATTGTCAGAAAGTATCAGGTGTTAAGAATGTTTATCCATTCACGAAAGACTTGACAATGAATATCAAGATTATTAGGGGAAAGTTAATGGAAACTGATCAGTACCATCCATAGCTTATTTGCTAACCAAAAATGGGAGTATCTTCCCTTACAATGGAGAGATCTGGCTGTCACCATCTTTAACAGAGTAACCAATGTAGCATCACTAACAGTGGGACAGTTGGCCAGATATTTTGTGCTTTCTGATGTGATGCAATGTGAAGTACATGGCATCATCATCTGAGAGGTATTGTCAACAAAAAGGTCTAACTTGAATCCAACCTAGCCTTTAAAGCTAACTTGCTTCATATAGGAATTAAAGGGAAGAGAGAAACTAGAGAAACAATACTAAGAGGAAGCCATCAGACAAGTCTAGAATGTAGGACATTCTACAAAATATCTTGCCTGATTTCACTAAAAAAAAAAAAAAAATAGAGGAAGGAACTGTTCTGGATTGAGAGACCTAAAGGGCATAACAATCCAATGCAGTGTCATCATTGTATCCTGGCTCAAAAACATCTATAAAAGACATCGTAAGGACGACTGGAATATTTCAATATAGGCAGGTTATTAGTGATATTAAGAAAACCGTGTCAATTTGGTTATATGTGATAATGGCATTGTGGGTATGCAGGAAAGCTTACCCCTTTGGAGATGGATGCTGAAGTTTTTAGGGTGATGTGTTATATTATCCATAATTTACTTTAAAATATTTCAGCAACCAAAAAAGAGAGATGAAGCAAATTTGAAAAAAAATGTCAATAACTGTTGAATCTGCTTGGTAGATTGATAATGTTTATTCTATTATTCTTTCTACTTTGCTGTATGTTTGAAATTTTTCACAATGAAAAGTTTTAAAGACTTGAAACCTTGTTGGGAGCATTCAGCTATTCTAACTTACATGACTCCTGCTATGGTTTAAATATACTGTATATCCTCCAGAAAAACAGCTGGGAAGCACGCACTTCACTGTCACCTATTCTATCCAGGCTAATTTGGTTGAAAGAAGCAGAGCCTTCCTTCTCCCTCAAACTTAATCCCGGAAAGTATAAAACATGGGGTTTACTATTGGGCTCAAATGATCTCATGAGGATTCCAGGATAGGAATAGAGAAAACCCAGTGTTAGGGTGGAAAGGGATTAGCTCAAGAGAGATCAGGTAGAGACTACTTTCAGAATCAATGTGGTTCCAGGGACAGATATTCTCACCGTTCTCTGTCAGAAGCATCATTTTTAATCTTTTTGTGGCTCCTTCTCTTTTTTCTCCCCATTCTCCATATTTCAGCTCCTCTTTGTCATCGCAGCCCCTCCGGCCCTCACTCTGCTTGCAGGATCTTTAAGCTGCAGCACCAACATCCGACTGGCAATGATCCTCTGCGCTTCTTGGTTCCAATTCATCAGAGCAAGAACCAGATTGGCCCAGCCCATCACTGTGCACACGTTGATCAGTCCAATCAGCTGTGGCCATGGAGGAACTGGATCAAGTGATTAAAAAAAATTTTTTTTAATTGCTACTAAGGCATCAAGGGCTTTACATGGGTCATTTCCTTGTATAGTGTTATAAGCAGGGCAGACAATGATAACGTCTCTAAAACATTTTCTTTTCTTGTCCAGTAGAAATCATCCTGAGCTGTATATACATTTTTTCAAGAATCTAAAGAAGATATTCATGGGTTTCTATATCTCTGCACAGGATCATCATGTCCCGTTAGATCATTGTCTTGTTCATTAATATAAAGCAGTGTTGTCTGAGAACACAAGGTTTGTTCTGAATTGAACACTCACCTGAAAATAGGCGAAACAAGGAGATCAGTCCTCTTCCTGGGTTTGAACTACACAAATCAATCATGCACTTTCATTGAGATCTAGTATTACCCGGGTGGAAAATATTGATTGAGTGAATGTCTACTGCGTGCACCACACTTTGCTAGGGAAACATAGGAACATACCCAGAAGAAGGCAAAGCCTCTGTAGGTAAGGATATGACAGTGTCATCAGGTGAGATGATATATACACTCTAGAAAACGTAAATAACAGTCATTTCACCAGACTAGAGCTGTCATAGGTCAATATATGTTAAGTGTAAAGTGAGTGCTATGAGTGCAGACAGAGGTCAGGTAAGCTGGAAAACTCAGATAAAAAGCTTTCTGGAAGGATTTTGGTCTTGAAGGACACATTTCAAGGTGGGAAGAACAATAAGAAAAATGGAAGGAATGTGTCAGGCAAGTCTGGAAAACAGTAAATAAATCTGGTTAGAGAAAAGGATTTAATTGTAGGCAAGTGGAAGGTGCTTTTGAAAAGGTAGATGGAGACTAGGTTACAGAGGAAGGACCCTGGATGTCAGGATAATGAGCTTCATCTTAACAGTAAGGCTTTGAAGTCAAGAAGGGACAGGATGAGATCAGTGTTTTAGGAAGTACTGGTGTCAGGGGTGGGTTGAGCGGCCAGAGATCTTTGCAATTTATAAAATATTTTCGCAGATGAGTCATCTAATTCTCTCCTGGCAAATGGTTTCTTACAAGGCTTTTAGAGACTGGTGCAGGGCAACTTTCAGAAGTCTACACGACTAGAGTTACAGCAATTAAAAAAAGTAAGTTACTGGCGCCAGAATGGTCAGACAGATCAATGAAGCAGAATGGAACATCTGGAAAGAGACCCAAATATTTATATTTGTATTTATAGATAAACTTAATATTTTATTGTGGTGGCCTTTTAAATCAGTGAAGGAAAGAGGACAATTTAATAAACAATTTTAAGACAATTGCTAAGCACTTAGGGAAAATATATAGGTGAGATTTCTGCCTTACAACTTACATCAAAAAATCTTTTTGAATGGATAAAGCTGTAGATCTCAAATGTTGGCATATATTTAATTACCTGGAGAATTTGGCATAAAGGGAGATTCCCAGAGATTCTGATTCAGTAGTTCTTAGGGGGCCCAGAGACTGACGTCTATAAGCTATCCTTTGACAAACACTTGCTTAAAGATTTACATGTAAAAGATAAAACAATAAAAGCACTAAAAAATAGATTAATATTTATATAATTTTTAGGAGGTACAATGACATCAAAAGCAAAAAAAAAAAACAGGCACAAAAAAACAAAAAACACAGAAACCTAACTCCAAAAAAGTAAACACTTTTAAAATGTTAATATGATATACATATACATAATAAGATATACAAATACATATTAACACCAGTAAAGAGACCTCTGCCTCTGAAAAGATGGAGTAGACATACATTCACTATTCCTCCCCTTAAGTACAGCTAAAAACTCTGGCATTATATTTAAAACAAATGTAGGAAGACTCTGAAAGATGGAGAGAAGAAGGCACACTGGCTAGAAACCTCAAGACCTAAGGTGAGTTCCCCAGGTTTTCTTTTTGACTCATGAATTCCACACTGGGTGTTGACAGAGAAGCTTGCAACCCAGAAAGGCCAATGAGTGCAGACAAAAAAGTCAGAACAAGAGCCTGCTCACTCCAGCCAAAGAACAAAGAAAAGGGCAGCCTAGCAAAACAGAAACTTTTAGACAATAACCCATCTACTCTTGTGAAACACCACAAAAGAAGCTGCAGCCCCTACCGCTGCCAGCAAAGGCCAAGTGGACAGCCTAGATTTCCACCCCAAGCTGAGGGAAACAAGGTCCCCTTTCCCTCCCTGTTGTGTAGGGTCAGAAATGGCCTAATGGAAAGTCTTAATGAGTTGTAATGAGTTATCCCACCATAATGTCTTTGGAGGACATGAAAAGAGCAGTAACAAGACACCTCTGACTCTCCCAGCTACGATGGAATCAGAAGGCTGAGTGGGGACCATGAATTCCTGCCCCAGCCAGAAGTAACAAGGAGTCTCTCACTCTAGGTGTCAAAGAAGGCCAGTGGGGAACCTGGACTTCTAACCGCACCTGGCAGTAATGAGGCAGTGCTCCTCTTTCCCTGCCAGAGCAGAGTTCAAAACACCGTGCTACAACAGAAGATTTAAATAAGGTCCAGAGTCTCATAACACAAGATCCTAAACATCCAAATTTCAACTGAAAATCACTCATCATCCCAAGAACTGGGAAGATCTCAACTTGAATGAGAAAAGAAAATCAGAGCAAGATGGAGGAAAAGAAATTCCAAGACCTCACCCCTTCCACAGAAACACTAATCTAACAACCATCCATAGATGAAAATACCTTCATGACAGCTCCAGAGTCCAAGTGAGAGGTGTGTCACCCCAGCAGAGCACAAAATCCAAGAGCAGCTGCAATGAAAAGAACAAAAAGAACAGTTGCACTTTACCTGCATTATCCCTCCCCTAAGCCAGCACTACTCAGGACCAAGACAGACCCCCTGGACCCACAGTTTCTCCTATGGGGGAAAGAGCAAAGTGAGTACCTGGCTTCCCCAGCCTTTCAGGGTGCTGCCCAAGAGGCCCAGTCCTGTCTCACCTCACCCATTTTACTGTGAACCAGCACAGCCACATTGTGTGGGGGCAGCTAAGAACAAAGAAACCAGCTCACAGAGCTCAACAACTGGCACACCCCTGCTGGAATACACATTCCTCTCAAGCATATAAGGAACATTCTCCAGGATAGAGCACATGCTAAATCACAAAACAAGACTTAACAAATTTTAAAAGGTTGAAGTCATGTCAAGTATCTCTTCCAACCACAATAGATTAAAACCAGAAATCAATAACATAAGGAAAATGGGAAAATTCATAAACATATGGAAATTAAATAGCACACTCAAGCAAATACTGGGTCAAAGAAAAACTCAAAAGAGAATTTAAAAAATACCTTTAGATAAACAAAAAGTGAAAACACAACATATCAAAACCTATGGGACACAGCAAAAGCAGTATCAAGTGGGAAGTTTATAGCAATAAAGACCTACAATACAAAAGAAGAAAGGTCTTAAACGACCTAACTTTTACACCTCAAGGAACTAGAAAAAGAACAAACTAAACCCAAAGTTAGCAGAAGGAAAGAAATAATAAGGATTAGAGCAGAAATAAATTTAATAGAAAATAGAAAGACAGTAGAAAAAAATCAATGAAACTAAAATTTGGTTTATGAAAAGATAAAAAAAACTGACAAACCCTTACCCAGACTAATGAAGAAGAAAAAAAGAGAAGACTCAAACAAATAAAATGAGAAAGGAAGAAGAGATATTACAACTCTCGGTGGCATGATATATGCCACAGAAGTAAAAAAGACCATAAGAGTATATTGTGAACAATTATACATCAACAAAATGGACAATCTAGGAGAAATGGATAAATTCCTAGAAACATACAACCTACTAAGAATGAATCAAGAAGAAACAGAAAGCTTGAACAGACCAATAACAAATTAGGAGATTGAATCAGTAATCAAAAATCTTCCAGTAAAGAAAATCCCAGGACTAGATGCCTTCACAGGTGAATTCTATCAAACATTTATATAACTAATATCAATAATATTTTCTTAAACTTTTCCAAAAAAAAAAAATAGAAGAGGAAACACTTCCAAACTCATTTTACAGGGCCAGCATCACCCTGATACCAAAGCCAGACAAAGATTCATTAGGTCCCATTTGTTTATTTTTGTTTTTATTTCCATTTCTCTAGGAGGTGGGTCAAAAAGGATCTTGCTGTGACTTATGTCATGGAGTGTTCTGCCTATGTTTTCCTCTAAGAGTTTGATAGTGTCTGGCCTTACATTTAGGTCTTTAATCCATTTTGAGCTTATTTTTGTGTATGGTGTTAAGGAGTGTTCTAATTTCATACTTTTACATGTAGCTGTCCAGTTTTCCCAGCACCACTTATTGAAGAGGCTGTCTTTTCTCCACTGTATATTCTTGCCTCCTTTATCAAAGATAAGGTGACCGTAGGTGCGTGGGTTTATCTCTGCATTTTCTATCCTGTTCCATTGATCTATATTTCTGTTTTTGTGCCAGTACCATACTGTCTTGATTACTGTAGCTGTACTGTAGTATAGTCTGAAGTCAGGGTACCTGATTCCTCCAGCTCCATTTTTCTTTCTCAAGATTGCTTTGGCTTTTCGGGGTCTTTTGTGTTTCCATACAAATTGTGAATTTTTTTGTTCTAGTTCTGTGAAAAATGCCATTGGTAGTTTGATAGGGATTGCATTGAATCTGTAGATTGCTTTGGGTCGTATAGTCATTTTCACAATGTTGATTCTTCCAATCCAAGAACGTGGTATATCTCTCCATCTGTTTGTATCATCTTTAATTTCTTTCATCAGTGTCTTATAATTTTCTGCATACAGGTCTTTTGTCTCCTTAGGTAGGTTTATTCCTAGATATTTTATTCTTTTTGTTGCAATGGTAAATGGGAGTGTTTTCTTGATTTCACTTTCAGATTTTTCATCATTAGTATATAGGAATGCCAGAGATTTCTGTGAATTAATTTTGTATCCTGCTACTTTACCAAATTCATTGATTAGCTCTAGCAGTTTTCTGGTAGCATCTTTAGGATTCTCTTTGTATAGTATCATGTCATCTGCAAACAGTGACAGCTTTACTTCTTCTTTTCTGATTTGGATTCCTTTTATTTCTTTTTCTTCTCTGATTGCTGTGGCTAAAACTTCCAAAACTATGTTGAACAATAGTGGTGAGAGTGGGCAACCTTGTCTTGTTCCTGATCTTAGTGGAAATGGTTTCAGTTTTTCACCATTGAAGACAATGTTGGCTGTGGGTTTGTCATATACGGCCTTCATTATGTTCAGGAAAGTTCCCTCTATGCCTACTTCCTGCAGGGTTGGAAACCATAAACAAGACCAAAAGACAACCCTCAGAATGGGAGAAAATATTTGCAAATGAAGCAACTGACAAAGGATTCATCTCCAAAATTTAAAAGCAGATCATGCAGCTCAATAACAAAGAAACAAACAACCCAATCCAAAAATGGGCAGAAGACCTAAATAGACATTCCTCCAAAGAAGATATACAGATTGCCAACAAACACAGGAAAGAATGCTCAACATCATTAATCATTAGAGAAATGCAAATCTAAATTACAATGAGATATCATCTCACACCGGTCAGAATGGCCATCATCAAAAAATCTAGAAACAATAAGTGCTGGAGAGGGTGTGGAGAAAAGGGAACACACTTGCACTGTTGGTGGGAATGTAAATTAATACAGCCACTATGGAGAACAGTATGGAGGTTCCTTAAAAATCTAAAAATAGAATTACCATATGACCCAGCAATCCCACTACTGGGCATATACCCTGAGAAAAACCTAATTCAAAAAGAGTCATGTACCACAATGTTCATTGCAGCTCTATTTACAATAGCCAGGACATGGCAGCAACCTAAGTGTCCATCAACAGATGAATGGATAAAGAAGATGTGGCACATATATACAATGGAATATTACAGACATAAAGAGAAATGATATTGAGTTATTTGTAGTGAGGTGGATGGACCTAGAGTCTGTCATACAGAGTGAAGTAAGTCAGAAAGAGAAAGACAAATACCGTATGCTAACACATATATATGGAATCTAAGAAAAAAAAAAGGTCATGAAGAACCTAGGGGTGAGACGGGAATAAAGACACAGACCTACTAGAGAACGGACTTGAGGATATGGGGAGGGGAAAGGGTAAGCTGTGACAAAGTGAGAGAGTGGCATGGACATATATACACTACCAAACGTAAAATGGATAGCTAGTGGGAAGCAGCCGCATAGCTGCTTTTGTGACCACCTAGAGGGGTGGGATAGGGAGGGTGGGAGGGAGGGAGGGTGACGCAAGAGGGAAGAGATATGGGAACATGTGTATATGTATAACTGATTCACTTTGTTATAAAGCAGAAACTAACACACCATTGTAAAGCAATTATACTCCAATAAAGATGTTAAAAGAAAAAATAAAGCCAGACAAAAACATCACAAGAAAAGAAAACTATAGGCCAATATCCCAATGAACATAGATGAAAGAATCCTCAGCAAAATATTAGCAAACCAAATTCAACAGTACATTAAAAAGAACATAAACCATGATAAAGTGGAATTTATCACTGGGATGCAAAAATGGTTCAACATCCCCAAATCAGTACATGTGACACACCACATTAACAGAATGAGATAATATTACATTATTTCAATAGATGCATAAAAAAACTTGTTAAAATTCAAAATTCTTTCACAATTAAAAAAAAATCCTTTCAAAAAACTTAGGTATAGTAGGAACTTCCCTCAACACAACATGAACACATGTGAAAAGCCTGTAGCTAACATAGTGAAAAAACTGAAAACTTTTCCTCTAAAATCTGAAACAAGTCAGGGATGCTCTCTCTCTCACTTCTACTTAACATAGGACTAGAAGTCCTAGCCAGCAATTAAGAAAGAAAAAGAAATAAAAGTTGTCCAAGTTGGAAAGGAAGAAGTATAATTATTTCTGTGCATATGACATGATCTTATATCTAGAAAATTCTGGAGACTACACACACACATACAGGCGCACACACACACACACACACACACACACACATCTTGTAAAACTAATAAATGAATCCAGAAAAGTGGCAGGATACAAAATCAACATACAAAAATTAGTTGCATTTCTATACACTAACAATGAACTAATTCAAAAAAAAATAAAACAGTCTCATTTACAATAAATAGAATTAAAAAGAATAAGATGCTTTGAGATAAATTTAACAAGGAGGTAAAAGACCTGTACACTGGAAACTAAAACACCAATGAAAGAAATTTTAAAAGACACACATAAATGGAAAGACATTCCATGTTCATGATCTGGAAGAATCAATATTGTTAAAATGCCAATACTACTCAAAGCAATCTGCAGATTCAATGCAATCTCTATCAAAATCCCAATACCATTTTTCACAGAAATAAAGAAACAATCCCAAAATTCATATGGAACCACAAAAGACCCCAAATAGCCAAATCAATCTTGAGCAAGGAGAGCAAAGCTGGAGACATCACACTTCTTGATTTCAAAATATATACAAAGCTACAGTAATCAAAACAGTATGGTACTGGCATAAAAACAGACACTTAGACCAATGGAACAGAACTGAGAGCCCAGAAATAAACCCATGCATATACATTTAACTGATCTTTGACTAGGGGGCCAAGAGCACAAAATGAAGATTAGTCTTATCAGTAAACGGTGTTGGGGGCTTCCCTGGTGGCCCAGTGGTTAAGAATCTGCCTGCCAATGCAGGGCACATGGGTTCGAGCCCTGGTCTGGGAAGATCCCACATGCCACAGAGTAACTAAACCCGTGCACCACAACTACAGGGCCTGTGCTCTAGAGCCCATGAACCATAGCTACTGAGCCTGCACACCACAACTACTGATGCCTGTGTGCCTAGAGCCCATGCTCCATAATAAGAGAAGCCACCGCAATGAGAAGCCTGCACACCGCAATGAAGAGTAGCCCCCACTCACTGCAACTAGAGAAAGCCCACGCACAGCAATGAAGACCCAATGCAGCCAAAACAAAAAAAATAAGTAAAATTAAATTTAAAAAAAAAGTGAACTCATAGAAAAAGAGATCAGACTTGTAATTATCAGAGGGGGAAATGGAGGAAGGTGTTCAAAAAATACAAACTTCCAGTTGTAAGTACTAGGGACGTAACATACAACATGACGACTACTGCTAACACTGCTGTACAATATATAAGAAAGTTAAGAGAGGTCTCATCACAAGGAGAAAAATTTTTCTTTTTTCCTTTCTTCTTATTGTATCTATATGAGAAGATGGATGAATAGCTGAACCTATTGTGATAATCATTTCAGAATATACGTAAATCAAACCATCATGCTGTATACTTTACACTTCTATAGTAATATATGTTAATTATTTTTCAATAAAACTTGAAAAATTTTGCTAAGAGGGTAGTTCTTATATATATTGTGTTATTTTTAAATAAATAAATAAAGACAGTGGGAGGAAATTTTTGGAGGTGATGGATATGTTTATGTCATTGATTGTGGTGTTGGTTTCACAGATGTATGCTTATCTCCAAACTCATCAAGTTGTATATACTAAATAATACAGCTTTTTACATGTCAATCATACCTCAATAAAGTGGTTTAAATAAAACTGACATTGCAGTAGGTGAATGGTGCCCCCCCCAAAAGATATATTCACATCCTTATATCTTATCTTCCACACAAGATAACCTTGTGAACGTCACCTTATTTGGAAAAGGAGTCTTTGCAGATGTAATTAATGGTCTTCAGATGAGACCACCCTGGACTACCCAGGTGGGTCCTACATCCAGTGACAGTATTCTTATAAGAGACAGAAAAGAGCAAATGAACACAGAGAAGGAGAAGGCCAGGTGAAGACACAGGCAGAGACTTGAGTTATAGAGGAACATGACAAGGAATGCCTGGAGTCACCAGATACTGGAAGAGGCAAGGATAGACTCACCCCTAGAGGCTTCAAAGGGAGCACGGCCTTGCCAACAACTTGATTTCAGATTTCTGACCTCCAAATTGTGAGAGAATAAATTTACATTGTCTGAAGCCGCCAAGTTTGTGGTAATTTGTTACAACAGCCCTAAGAAGCTAATAGACTGATGTCAACACAGAAATGACACAGCTGTTAGAATTATCTCACAAGGAGAATAAAGAAGCCATCGTATAAATGTTTCAACAAGCAATCACAAATATGCTTCAAACACCGGAAAATATACAAAGGGTCAACAAAGAAACGGAAGATATAAAAAGAAACCAAATGGAAATTTTAGAAATGAAGAATATAGTAACCCAAATAAAAAGAACCCAGTGGATGAGCTTAACAGCAGAATGGAGATGACAAAGGAAAGAATGAGCGAGCTTGAAAATAGAATGATAGAAATGACCCAATATGAACAACAGAGGAAAAAATAGATTGAAAAAGAATGAACAGAGACCCAGGGACCTGTGGTTCTACTATAAAAGAGCTAGTATTTGTGTCATCGGCATCCCAGAAAGAGAGGAGAAAGAAGGTGGGGCTAAATACAATTAAATATTTAAAGAAAAACAAGGAATAATATTTTCTACATATTATAGACAAAAAGTTACTATCCCTGTGCAAGATCTATTTTAGGATCCTTCTCCACCCACATTTCCTTCTAGGGGATCTTTCCTGCCCACAGGAGCTCTTCTTAAGTGAATTACAACTGGACAGGGATGGTCACCTGGTCCCAGGTTAGCTTATTCATAGGCTACCAGTGGCCCATGACAAAGCTCTCTGGGAAAAAAAGGGTAGGTGACAGCTATCTGCTGAGCCAATCGGCTTCTCTTTGAACTGCTGCTATAAACTATAGCTCTTAAAAGTATAAGCTATCCTATGGAGCTGGGGAAGATGAGCATAATGATTGCATTATGATAAAACTTGCACACTGGGCTTCCCTGGTGGCGCAGTGGTTGCGAGTCCGCCTGCCAATGCACGGGACGCAGGTTCGTGCCCCAGTCCGGGAAGATCCCACATGCCGCGGAGCGGCTGGGCCCGTGAGCCATGGCCGCTGAGCCTGCGCGTCCGGAGCCTGTGCTCTGCAACGGGAGAGGCCACAGCAGTGAGAGGCCCGCGTACCGCAAAATAAAAAAAGCAAGTGGAGCAGAGAATTATATCTTTAGAGTTGTCTAAGAAATGGAGGCTGGGATTAATTTAAAGATTGTGAGATAGAGAGAGCCCAGAGCGAGCCCAGTGTCATCGTAAAGGTCCTTACAAGAGGGAGGCAGGGGCTTCCCTGGTGGCGCAGTGGTTGAGAGTCCGTCTGCCGATGCAAGGGACAGGGGTTTGTGCCCCGGTCCGGGAAGATCCACATGCCGCGGAGCGGCTGGGCCCGTGAGCCGTGGCCGCTGGGCCTGCACGTCCGGAGCCTGTGCTCCACAACAGGAGAGGCCACAACAGTGAGAGGCCCGTGAACAGCAAAAAAAAAAAAAAACAAAAACAAAACTTGCACACTAATTGACAAGAAATTGTGTTAACAATATAGTGCTAAATATTAAAAAGAAGGTATTAAAAACAGAATGTATAGTATAATCCCATTTGGGGTAATACAAATGTGTATGTATAGATATATACATACATACACCTATGTATATACATATGTGCATACATATGTGTATATATATTTGTGCGTGTGTGTATGTATCTCAGAAACATGAAGAATGAAAGGAAGAAATTACCAGAGATTCTCTATCTTATCTTTTCTTTTGCTAATTTTCACCGTTTTTCTAACAACAATATGGATTACTTGTATAATTTTTTAAGTAAAAATAACTTGAAAACTTGGAATGATTTCTGTTTTGCTCTGTTTGAGTTTGGTTTTCATTTCAAATTCACATAACCTATAAATTCTAGTCTGGTGTAAGCTGAGACTAAGCTCCTATACTAGCCAAAAACACTTTCCCCACGCACACGAAGTGAGGCTTATTAGGGTGAAGCACTGTTTTTCTTAAGCTACATGTCTTTCATCAGAGTATTACTACCAGAAAACATTATAAACAGTGAGCAAAATAAAGGAAAACATGCTCGAAAGAATATTTGCTGGTGAAAAAAACATGAAGTTTATTACAATTTTTTTCTTTGAGTACACCCAAATAACAAATTATGGTTAAACAGGAAGAGCAGAGTTGACCCATGTGTGCCACATGTGTGCGCACACACAGATACACACCCCCTTAGAGGCCCCAGTAAAATAGCAAGTATAACATACATGTATCCCCAGAATACGATCCCCGCCCCCAGAGCAATACTCATGTAGCTCATGTAGACTCGCGTAGGTAAATTAAAGCAGATGAACCTTTAAGAGTCAAGCTGTAGCTTCTACGTGAGTTTTATGGAGGCTCTCCAGGAACGTTTACAACCTAAAAAAATCTCTTGCTCACCTGGAACAAAGTTGTAATTGGAAGCCTTTAAGATGACAAAAGAGTTATTTGAAATGTCATCACCACCATGTAAAGTGACAGACCTGGTCATTCATATTCAAACCCCACTTGGCCCTCAATAGTAGGCATTGGCCCAAATTACTCAGATAAATACACCAGCCCTTCCATTCATCTGGAACTCAAAGCATACTCGGTGTTATAAGAGAGAAAGGAAATGGACACTGGCCCCGGGCATGGGCGGTGGTGTTCAGCATGTGACTGGAGTTTCCTCCTGTAGGCTCATTTAATCCTCACTTTCACCCTTCGAGTTCTCTGTTATTTCCATTACACAAAAGGTGACCAAAGCCAAAGTAAAAGAAGTTTGGAGAACAGATTTTAATTTAATTCAGCTGCACAGAAGAGGGGCTCTCAGAAAAGCAATGACATTCAAAGAAGTCTTCAATAGAAGCAGCTTCCATGTCCCCCTGGGGATGGCTTTCCTGAGCTGATGCTACTGTGTCCCAGCCCCCATCAACCCCACCTTAAGCTCCGGATACAGTTGAGCAATCTTTCTCTCCACCCTCCTTGAAACCTGCTCCCAAGCAAGCCTGCTGCATTTGGGTCTTTAAACTTTAGCAGGCATTTAAACTACCACTCTCTTTCCTAGGGGAATTTGCACTTTAATCCTTAACTCCTTTGGTTTGGGAAGTAAAAGGAAAGTAGGAAGTGCTTTGAAGCAAACAGCCCTTTTTGTCCTTGTGCAATCCCATCAGTAGGGGGCTTCCGATGGGTCGTGGGATAAAAGAGATGTTAGGAAACCCCACTCTCGGCATAGGCTACATAATTTTCAGGGTCCAGTACAAAATTAAAATGCAAGGTTTGCTCAGAAATTGTTAAGAATTTCAAGACTGTGTCAGCACAGCATAAAACTGAGCACAGGTCGCAGCCCATGAAGCCAGCCCTGCCCACGCTGGGCTTTTTTTTTTTTTTTCTTTTGCAATACACGGGCCTCTCACTGTTGTGGCCTCTCCCGTTGCGCAGCACAGGCTCCGGATGCGCAGGCTCAGCGGCCATGGCTCACGGGCTTAGCCGCTCCGCGGCATGTGGGATCTTCCCGGACCAGGGCACGAACCCGTGTCCCCTGCATCGTTAGGCGGACTCTCAACCACTGCGCCACCAGGGAAGCCCCACGCTGGGCTTTTTACCACCGTGGCCTGGGCCCCCTGCTTAGGCCCAGAGCTGCACCGCTGCCCTCCCTTCCCTGGAGCTGCAGGCTCACATCCACCCCTGTCTTCCCTCTGCTGGTGGCCACCCACCCACCCACTCGACTCCCCATCTTCTCCCACGGTCCTGGCTACGCACAAGGAGGCACCTTCCTCTCCTGCCCCCCAAGAACAAGCACACAAGCCCTTTTCATGGTAAGGATTTCACTCTTAACTTCTGTGCTGCAACAGACAGGGGACAACAAAGATAGCAGACCAACGGGATATATGGAACTTACTGAGTTCTCACGAGGGGTCCCTGGTCCCCAGGTTCAGATTCCCTCCTCAGACGTCTCATTCCCGGAAGTGGAGCTCACAAAGCAGCCCCACCCTGGGGGAAGGCCACCTAAGGCAGAGTGGCAAACTGATTATGACACAGGACCCAGAGCGAGGGGAACCTGGCTGCAAACTCTGGTTAGGACCTACCTGACTCTGGGCAAGTTACTTCCTGAAACTTCCCCAGGCCTCAGTTTCCCAATCTGTGACATGGGGATAAGAGCACACTGAGCTAGACGGGGCAGACTAAAGTCGTCCTCTGAGGAGGACGCAGCTAAAACCACAGACCCTGGCAGACTCAACCTCTTGAAACCTGCCCACCCAGGAGTCTCTCCAGAATTTCCACAGTTCCCAGTAAATAAGATAAAAGGTGATGAGCAACAAAACATGATTTTAGGATCACCATTTAGGGGTTGCCATTGGAGACCACCACATACACAGCCCCCTGTGTCAGACATCTGGGCTGGGGCTGGGACTGGGGTGGAGGGGCTCAAAGAGGGTAGTGAATACAAACTTCTGAACTGAGGGTCAAACACTACGGTCCTGCAAGTCCCCCTGGCACCAGCTGCTGCAATATTTGGGTAAAAGCCAATAGTGGGTTTCTCGCAGTGAGAAAGCCGCTGTGAGTCCTTCCTGTTAGGGGCCAGAGCACAGGCAGTCGCCAATGGGTGCTGCAGTAGCAGGAGCAAAGAGGGCCACGTGGCTTTAGGGGCTCCCATGACATTTGTCCAGCCTGTGCTCCCCACCACCGCCCCACCGCCCAGAGGAGAGCCTGAGACAAAGGCTTGCCTGCAGAGCATTCATTTGGAAAATGATCCCAGGGAGTGGGCATGAGGGCCAAGGAGAAGAGAACAGGGGCATGTGGCCGAGCTGCCAGGGTTACAGGTGACAGATGCTCACCCCACTGAAACCTTCTGAGGCTTGTGAAATAGGTCTCAGAAGGGTCTGCCTGGTGACGGAAGGGGGAAGCATTTATCCATTGACTCTTCTTCCTATGGCTCGAGGGTGGTCATGTGAACATTAACTCCTGCACTTCCAGGTTGAGCTTCGCATCCCAAGCCCAGGTATCAGAGAAGCCTCAAGGTGGGAAGAGAGAGGTATGAGGCTCAGGCCAAAGTGGGGCTCCCTCTCTGCACCTACACAAAGCTCATCGAAGCCTGCTCGGAAGCAGCCACCGCGACAGGGGCTGATACAAGACATGGGGCCCAGAGGATTTGCAGTGTCCCACACAACACCCATCCAAGAGGGTTACTGTGAAAATGAAAAGGGAAAAGGGAAGTGTCAGCTCCCTTAGCTCTGAGCCTGGCACACAGCAAGTGCACAGAGAATCCCGGCTGGTATTGCTATAAGTGGTGTTATTATTTGGACCCTTTCCTCCTTAAGTCTGAAGATATGTCCTGGCAGAACATCAGGGGTCCTTTTTCCCCTCTACTAGACCCTTTACATCTTGGAGCAGCTTCAGATTTGGTGACATCCAAGACCCCTGGACTTCTAACTGCTCTGAAATGACACCCCTGGGCAAGTCCCTGAAAGAATGGTCATTCCCACTCTTCTTTCCCCATGGAAAGCCCTACTTAAAAATAATCAAATGAGCACAAAACCCATGTGTACTTGAAGGGCTGGCTCAGAAGTGTTTGGATCTTTTTACCTCTTTCTCTCCTCTCTTAAGAAGAAGCCTATTCAAACAAGAGGTCATAATTACACAAAGATTTCTCAGGTCTAAATACAAAGTAAAATAAATAACCCTCTGACTTAGGAACCAAAATGGTATCGGGCAAAATAACGAGAATGCCGACCAGCCCAATAGGACCAAGAAAATCTGCCAATACACAGCTTGAAACCCACAAGAGGCAAAGGGGTCATTCTCAGTGCTGCCAGTCTGATGTGAAGAACTCAAGTGCGGCATTTGATTTGAATTCAAAGTCAATAAAAAATTTCAAGTACAAAGAGAGAGTCCCCATCTTAACCAGATCATTTATCCTTAAAAACCCTTGGGATAAGGGCTTCCCTGGTGGCGCAGTGGTTGAGAGTCCGCCTGCCGATGCAGGGGACACGGGTTCGTGCCCCGGTCCGGGAGGATCCCACATGCCGCGGAGCGGTTGGGCCTGTGAACCATGGCTGCTGGGCCCGTGAACCATGGCCGCTGGGTCCGTGAGCCATGGCCGCTGAGCCTGCGTGTCCAGAGCCTGCGTGTCCGGCGCCTGTGGTCCGCAACGGGAGAGGCCACAACAGTGAGAGGCCCGCGTACCGCAAAAACAAAACAAAAAAACCTTGGGATGCTCAGACTTTGCATTTGTTCATTCTCTTTCCCCAGAGCAATCCCCTCTTTTCTCTCCCGTGGCAACAGTAAAACAGCAATTAATAGGAGCATATGGAGAATGGAGTGTTCTAGTTAATTGAATTTTCTAGTTAAAGAAAGGCTAGTTCCCTAACAGCCTCTTCTGTCCAGTGAAGTTTCCAAAACATCTGAGACAACTTCCCTACTTTACGAACTGGATGCTAGGAGACAGAACAGAATCTCTGTTTTAGAATTCAGTCTCATCTAAACTTTAGGCCTTCTTCATGCTGTACATGAAATAGAACAGTGAATAGGAGATGGCACTGTTTGAGAGTCAGACTTATATTCAAATCCCCAGCTGTCCCTTACTAGCTAAGTGACATTACACAAATTACTACCTTCTCTGAGCCTCTTTTTTTGATTATTTTTGAAATGGGAGCGATGAAATGTGCATCATAGAGGTCCCATGTGTCTGATACACGTAAGACACTCAGTAAATGGCGGCATCATGATTGTCCTTGGGGCTCACAGTTTAAAGCTGTCAAAGAAGATACAGAAGGTGTAGGAGATGGTGCTGAGACGTACTGTTGCCAGCAGGCCCTCTAAGAGTTTCTTTACCACCAAAAAATTATTCTGTATCTACCTGTTTTTTCTTACTTGCCTCTTTCTCCAAGAAGAGAACAGAGAGAACTATAATCTGCTTAGCTGGTCTCGCAAATTCATGAGTTTAAATGTCTTAGGTGTCTCTCTGCTCACCCTCTGTCTAGTACACATTACACATGAAGGACCAGCACAGCTCTTATGGTTATAGAACCAGAAGGGAGCTTCAGGACCAATGTGGCTTATGAGACACCACGAGGACCTGCCTGCTCAAATATACCCTCCCCAAAACCTGCCACATGACTTAAATTTCTTCCATCCAAGTTGTCCCTTCGGGTTAAGGCATTTCTCCAGAGGGTTCCATTGGTTGACAAGGAAAGAAATCTCTTCTTTCAAGAGATTTGATCAAATATTAGTTTATCAGATCAACTAGTTCCTATTCAGGAGAAGCCTTGGTTGTCTGGTCTCTCTTCATCCTTCACTCTGTGTTAAGGCATCCTCATTCCTGCCCATGGGTTGGATCACCAACCTCTAACTCCAGCCCAAATCATTCCTCAAAACGTCACACCCAGACATTCAATGGCCTGTAACATCTCCATTCAGATGCCTTAAAAGCACTCCATAATGTAAGCTGGAGACCTAAGACGCATCCTTTATTAATACCTCTCCTTCACTGCCAAAGCACTAAGTGCTGTTGATTTTAACCTACTAAAGATCTTCTGAATCCATCTGCCTCTCTAAATCGTCACTGCCATTCCTTAATCCAATCTGATATCATGTCCCCTCTAGACCTTCACTGTCTAAATGATATCCCCTCAAAACCGTTCTCCACGTTGGAGCCAAATCTCATCCTTATAAAAAATGACATTAATTCATGCTTCTCCTCCATCCAGATCATTTTATGATTTCTCACAATCATTAGGATAAGGTCCAAAATCTTTAACATGGTATGTCCCCTGCAGTATGGGGACTCCACCTGTCTCTCCAGCCATGTATCTCCCCACTCCTCCCTCCTTTCCCTCAGCCACTCTGGACATCTTTCATTTTTCCGACAGACATTACGCTTTCCCACTTACAGAGCTTTGATAAAAGCTGTTCTCATTGCTTGAACTGCTGTCCTCAATCTCATTTCTCTTCATGTAATTAACTCCTAATCAAGCTCCTAATTTTAGTTCAAACAGTAACTTTCTTAGAAAGTCTTCCATGATCCCCAAAGATAATCAGTGATTTGGTGAGAGGCTGGGCTACAAAACCATTGGAGGATAGATTAGAATCGACTGGAGAGTTTTTCTAAACATATTTTCAAAATATATGTGCATTTCTGGGGCTTCCCTGGTGGTGCAGTGGTTGGGAGTCCGCCTGCCGATGCAGGGGACACGGGTTCGTGCCCCGGTCCGGGAAGATCCCGCATGTCGCAGAGCGGCTGGGCCCGTGAGCCATGGCCGCTGAGCCTGCGCGTCCGGAGCCTGTGCTCCGCAACGGGAGAGGCCACAACAGTGAGAGGCCCGCGTACCGCACAAAAAAAAAAAAAAAGAAAAGAGAAAAAAACAAGTCAAATTGCAATGAAAGAAAGCAATTTCCAAAAACAGAATATAATTGAAAAAATTAATTGTTCAAGTAATAAGACATATGATGTCATTGTGCCTTGGGAGGTTTGCATGGAGGAGAGATGTGGGTTGAGCCCTAACCCCGTCCCCACCCCAGTTTGCTGTGTGACACCCAGCTCGACTGTGGACATTTCACTGCTATTCCACACTGAATATGACCCACTTGCCAAAGTTAAATAAAGATAGTTGTACTTCAAAGTTCTGATTTTATTTGCAAAGTTTCTCCTGTGGGTCTGTGATTAAATAGGAGAAAACTAGTGTGCTAATAGGATCTTAAAGTTTTGATTCTGCAAATACCAATTTCTCTGAGCTGCACCTACTACCTCTTTAAAATTGACATGATCTTAAAATTAACTTCTTGGCATCCCAGGTCTGATGAATTCCTAACAAAATTAATTAAAGCTCTTTGTAAAGACTATACACACACACAAACACACACACACACACACAAACACACAGAGGGAGGGAGAGAGGAAATAAGAACTTGAACTTATGCAACATCTTCAAAAAGGGTGCCTCTTTTATATATCAAAAGAGAGAATGAGAAGAAAAAAAAAACTTCCTCTTTAAAATTGGCATAGCCTAGAGCTTCCCTGGTGGCGCAGTGGTTGAGAGTCCGCCTGCCGATGCAGGGGACACTGGTTTGTGCCCCGGTCCGGGAAGATCCCACATGCCATGGAGCGGCTGGGCCCGTGAGCCATGGCCGCTGAACCTGCGTGTCCGGAGCCTGTGCTCCGCAACGGGAGAGGCCACAACAGTGAGAGGCCCGCAAAAAAAAAAAAAGAAAAAAGAAAAAAAATTGGCATAGCCTAAACCTTAAACTTCTTGGCATCCCAGGTCTGACGAATTCCTAATAAAATTAATTAATGCTCTTTGTAAATAAAAATATATATGTATGATGAGACTAAGACCTTGAATTTATGCAACAACTTCTAAAAGGGTGCCTCATTTATCTATCGAGAGAGAGAACAAGAGAAATAAAAACTCACTTTGAGTAACAAATGGATAAATATTAATAGTATTATTATCCTTGCCTATAGAATGAATACAAGAAGCAAAAAAACGATCAGGCAACTTGCCCAAGGTCACTCTGGAAGTCAGTCATGGGGATGAGAATAGAACCC
The DNA here is from genome assembly GCF_005190385.1 of Monodon monoceros. Lineage (NCBI taxonomy): Eukaryota > Metazoa > Chordata > Mammalia > Artiodactyla > Monodontidae > Monodon > Monodon monoceros. The sequence continues at coordinate 22,210,263 of NW_021703765.1, forward strand.
AGGTTTCCAGTCTCCTGGCCCAAAGCATTTCTTTCAGGGACATAAATTACAAGACTGTTTAGGTCTTTAGATTCTCCAGATGTTGCCATCTCCTCAACGTCCTTGGGCCGCCACCCAATGCTTTCACATTTTTTATGAAGTTAGATGAAAGTCTCCCTCCTCCTGACAGCTTTATTACCCCCAGAAACAATTATCTCCCTCTAACTCAGAAAGTTATACTCAATTGTTGGTGCAGTAACCAAACAGGAGTCAAAGACATTTCTATGATTGATGCACCCTTCAGTGGAAAACAGCTGAAAATATTACTGCTTTGATATTCCCATTTTTTTCCAGGCCTAAAGGTTAATCAGTTGAAAATGTTACACAGAAAGTCGTTTTTAAAAGTCCAGCAACAAAGAGACTGTGTACGTTGACAAACTCTTCCCCAGGCCAGGAAGAGCTGTTAACACCCAGAAGAAAAGTATGAACAAACGGGGGCAATGTAAGAATTTTCAAGATCGTGGGATGGTTTGGTGCCACGTTGTGCAAGGGCAGGGCACCAAGAGGGGCTAAAATTCCTTACGAGTGTGACTGTCAGTCCCAAGGGAAGGAAAAAGAAAACATATACAAAAATATAGAGAAAATGAAGAGAGACAAAAGACAGAAGAGAAATATAAAAAGGAAAGGGTAAAGAATGAAGTATCTGTTAATAATAACTAATATAACATTTAGAGCTTATAAAAGGTTTCATGTAATGTCAAAACTCCTGCACAGTAGACATCATCCCAACTTGACGAACGAGGCTCATATGCCAAACATCCAACTGTTAGGCCATAGAAGGTAGATTCAGATAGCATCCTTTCACCACCTCCACCAAGGACCCAAGGAAGCATCTACTGGGTCAACGGTGGCCCCCAGGGACTATGTGGGGACTCTCAGCAGTGTAAGGTATTGTCAAGAGCCTCAGAAGCCCTCACTCCAGACTCTGCACAAGTCCTATACCTACTCCAGCAACAGCGAAGATGAGAAGATTGCTTCTTCAAAAGTGAACAGTAAACAAGTGAACTTATTTACACAGCAGAAATAGTCACAGGTGTAGACAACAAACTTATGGTTACCATAAGGGGGGACAGGGGGAGGGAGGCATAAACTGGGAGATTGGGACTGACACATACACACTGCTATATACAAAACAGATAACTAATAAGGACCTACTGTGTAGCACAGGGAACTCTACTCAATACACTGTAATGACCTATATGGGAAAAGAATCTTAAAAAAGAGTGGATGTGTGTCTATGTATAACTGATTCACTTTGCTGTACACCTGAAACTAACACAACATTGTAAATCAACTCTACTCCAATGAAATTTTTTTTAATTTTAAAAAATAAATAAATTTCATGGATGACTTAAAAAAAAAAGGAATGGAATACAGCACAGCCATGTAAAGAACTATTGTTGCATACACAGACATAAATGAAGCTTGCATACAGAACACTTGAGCACAAAGGGCCAGGTACAAAAGTGTACATTCTATATAATTTCATTTATATGAAGTTCAAGAATGGGCAAAATTAATCTGTGGTGATAGAAGTCGGAATAGGGCTACCCTGGAGGAGGTGTATTGAATGGAAGGGGTCACGAGCGAGCCTGCTGAGGGCTGGAAATGTCCTACATTGTGATCCGAGCTTACACAGGGCTGAACAGCTAAGATTTGTGCCTTTTCTCTCTGTAAGTTACATCTCAATATTAAAAAAATAAATAAAATAAAAGGATACCTTCAACAGAAATGGTTTACATTTCCAAGTTGATTCAACGACTAGCTGAAATCAGATGCAGTATATGAATGAAAGCTCTGATTGGAAAGGAAAAGAAATGAACAATCTGGGTGGAGGAGAGAGGATGTCTTAGGTTTTGGAGGGACAAGCACAAAAAAATGCCATTGTGGGAGTTGGGGCGAGGTAGGAAGAAAGTGCAGAAAAGTAGATGAGGGGGTTACCGCTCAGTTCAATAACATCCAGTCCATAAATAATTACTGAGCACTTTCTCAGTGCCAAAGACAATGCAAAGTTCTAGGGCAGTTTCTCAAAGTGGGCCCGCCTCAACCGCATCCGAATCATGTAAGTTGTTTATTTAAAGGGCTGGTTCTTGGGTCCTGCCCCTGATCTACTGATTCAGAAACTTAGTGGGCTGGGCCCAGGAATCTCATTTTCAACAGACATCCCAGGTGACTGTATAAAGATGAATAGTATATACTTTGCTCTGCACTAACCTCTCTGTCCTCAAGGGGATTAGGGGATGGAAACCAAGATATACAAACATATAATTTCCATGTAATGTGGAAGCTACAATGACAGATATGCTAAAACCATCTGAGGGTGGAGGAGGGAAGGTAGGTCAAATCAGGCAAAGCCATGCCTGTGCTCAATCAAAAAGGCTGTATACCAATTAGCAGAGCAAATGTGGGTGAAGGAGAAGGTAGAAAGGTAATTGGTTTGCAAAGTGTGGTTCCCAGAGCACAGAATTAGCATCACCTGGAAACTTGCTAGAAATGCAAATTCTCAAGACACCACCCCAGACTCACTGAATCAGAATTTCTGGGGGTGGGCCCAGCAATCTGTGTTTTCAAGCCCTGGAGGATTCTGAGGCCCACTCAAGTTAGACAACCAGAACTGTCAGGTAGGCCGCTTCAGAGCCAGCTGCCTGGGTCTAAATCCAAGGCTCTGCAGCTTACTGGCTGAGTGACCATAAATGAATTACTTAATCTCTTTGGGTCCCAGTTTCTTCATCTCTATAATAATAGTACTTAATTCATAATTATTGCATAAAACATGCCTAGCACATAATAAGCGCTGCATACGTGTCTGTTTTTATTAGTAGGAGTGTAGACAAAGGGACCAGCGGGAGCTCACGCAGGGCTGTTTCACAGGTAGCTGGTCTTTGAGCATCAGGCATGAATCAGGGTGTGACAAAAGTGCTGGCAATGTTGGCAGGAGACAGACCATGGCATTTCACGTTTAAAAAAAAGACATCTGGGGACTTCCACTTCCAAAAAGACAGACTCCTTATACTTTTTCCTACTTCTCCTGCTAAGTACAATGAAAACCCTGGACATTAAAAATAAGATGCTGAGAAGTGGAGAGAAAAAAGCAGACCAGAGAGAGACCTCAGGACCCGAGGAATGACACAGGGATGAGTTAACTGGATTTTTTTCTGGTTTTGGCTTTACATGTCCCAGACTTGGAGTTTAAGTACCTGGCAACCCAGAAATGCCATGGACAGCAAACAAAAGAAGCCCAGAAAAAGCCTGCTCTCTCCTGCCAAAGGACCAGGAAAGGGGCAGCCTAGAAAGGCAAGACTTTTAGATGATAACTTCTCTACTCCAGCCAAACACCTGAAAAAACAGTTGTGGCTCCACCTTTCCACCCGTGCCCCCAAAGACCGAGTGATGACCCTAGATTCCCCCCTGCCAGGCTGTAGCCAGGTGCCCCAACCCCTGCACCAGGGAGGGGTCAGAGAGGCCAGGTAGGGATCTGGGATTTCATTGCCCATCAAGCAATAACAAACCACCCCTTCCTGGTGTCAATGGAGACTTTGGGGAGGCCAGAGCTCCCACCCCCGCGCAGCAGTAAGGAGAAACACCCACCCTTCTTCTGCCAAGGACCCCACCCCTTCGGAAGGATCTCAGCATCTGATTTGTGATCTGGTACTCTAATTTTGCAAGAGTTACTGTTAGGGGGAACTTGGGAAAGGGTGCACAGGCTCTGGATGAATTATGTCTTAAAACTGAGTGTGCATCTACAGTGATCTCAAAATTTCAAAATTTAATTAAAAAAAAAAAGAAAACTGAACCAAATCATATGGCAAAGAAGAGCTATGGGTTTTAAGCGAAGAGTGACAGATTAGATTTGTACCATAGTCAACTTTCGCCGAGTGCAATTTCCAGAGAGCTCGAGCCATGACAACCTCCGAACATCACTGAAATTCATCTGAGAGAGCCTTGGGCACACACGCTACAGGATGCCTGCTCTGGAGAAAGAATCTTCCATTTGGCATCATCAGAGCCCATGGCTGGTCTCCCTTCACCTATCAATTGTAGGAGAGGTCAGTGGAACCCAAAGGACAGTTTGAAGTTTCCTGGTTGCTAGGGTTAGGAGCCTAATGCTGGTAGGAAGCCTTGGAGGGCAATGGATGGAATTGCCTATGGAGAGCAAGATCTTGATTTGAGAGGCTCTTGTTTCTGACAAATATTCTGTAAACCAACTCTGTTAACTCCAGCAGGATCTGAAACTCTGAAAGGGTAAACACAAATCAATGTGACCAGTGACCAGAGGAGGCTGCGGGACACTTTTTTAACAAGAGAGACTTTTGACAATAAAAACTGTAACTCAATTCCTGTACAATCAATTTATTTCCACTTGTACAGCTCTGGTTCCTTCACTTCAAGCCCTGCCCTGGCGGGGGACGGAGCTGCCCTGGCCAGCAACAGCTGGAGGGGGGAGGGAGAAGAAGAGAGCAGTCTGATGATTAACAAACACTTGTGGAAACCCTGCAATGAAAGCAAACAGTACTTGATGGGGAGTACTGAAGGGAAGATAAGTCAGAGAGTGCTTGAGCTCAAAGAAGAGGGAGAGGTCAAGGTGGGCTTCTAGGAGGAGATGAGGCTTTCACTGAGTCCTATAAGACACTGAGGAAAGAAATTAAAGATGATACAAACAGATGGAGTGATATACCATGTTCTTGGATTGGAAGAATCAACATTGTGAAAATGACTATACTACCAAAAGCAATCTACAGATTCAATGCAATCCCTATCAAACTACCACTGGCATTTTTCACAGAACTAGCACAAAAAATTTTCACAATTTGTATGGAAACACAAAAGACCCCGAATAGCCAAAGCAATCTTGAGAAAGAAAAATGGAGCTGGAGGAATCAGGCTCCCTGACTTCAGACTATACTACAAAGCTACAGTAATCAAGACAGTATGGTACTGGCACAAAAACAGAAATATAGATCAATGGAACAGGATAGAAAGCCCAGAGATAAACCCACACACATATGGTCATCCTATTTTTGATAAAGGAGGCAAGAATATACAATGGAGAAAAGACAGCCTCTTTAATAGGTGGTGATGGGAAAACTGGATAGCTACATGTAAAGGAATGAAATTAGAACACTCCCTAACACCATACACAAAAATAAACTCAAAAGGGGTTAAAGACCTAAATGTAAGGCCAGACACTATCAAACTCTTAGAGGAAAACATAGGCAGAACACTCTATGACATAAATCCCAGCAAGATCCTTTTTGACCCACTTCCTAGAGAAATGGAAATAAAAACAAAAATAAGCAAATGGGATGTAATGAAACTTAAAAGCTTTTGCACAGCAAAGGAAACCATAAACAAGACAAAAAGACAACCCTCAGAATGGGAGAAAATATTTGCAAATGAAGCAACTGACAAAGGATTAATCTCCAAAATTTACAAGCAGCTCATGCAGCTCAATATCAAAGAAACAAACAACCCAATCCAAAAATGGGCAGAAGACCTAAATAGACATTTCTCCAAAGAAGATATACAGATTGCCAACAAACACATGAAAGAATGTTCAACATCATTAATCATTAGAGAAATGCAAATCAAAACTACAATGAGGTATCACCTCACTCCAGTCAGAATGGCCATCATCAACAAATCTAGAAACAATAAATGCTGGAAAGGGTGTGGAGAAAAGGGAACCCTCTTGCACTGTTGGTGGGAATGTAAATGGATACAGCCACTATGGAGAACAGTATGGAGGTTCCTTAAAAATCTAAAAATAGAACTACCATATGACCCAGCAATCCCACTACTGGGCATATACCCTGAGAAAAACCTAATTCAAAAAGAGGCATGTATCACAATGTTCATTGCAGCTCTATTTACAATAGCCAGGACATGGAAGCAACCTAAGTGTCCACTGACAGACGAATCAATAAAGAAGATGTGGCACATGGAATATTACTCAGCCATAAAAAGAAACGAAATTGAGTTATTTGTAGTGAGGTGGATGGACCTAGAGTCTGTCATACAGGGTGAAGTAAGTCAGAAAGAGAAAAACAAATACCATATGTTAACACATATATATGGAATTTTTTTAAAAAATGGTTATGAAGAACTTAGGGGCAGGACAGGAATAAGATGCAGATGTAGAGAATGGACTTGAGGACACAGGGAGGAGGAAGGGTAAGCTGGGACGAAGTGAGAGAGTAGCTTGGACTTATATATATGACCAAATGTAAAATAGATAGCTAGTGAGAAGCAGCCGCATAGCACAGGGAGATCAGCTCAGTGCTTAGTGTCCACCTAGAGGGGTGGGATAGGGAGGGTGGGAGGGAGACGCAAGAGGGAGGGTATATGGGGATATATGTATATGTATAGCTGATTCACTTTGTTATAAAGCAGAAACTAACACACCACTTTAAAGCAATTATACTCCAAGAAAGATGTGAAAAAAAAGAAAAAAATATTTCCGCAGGCTCTGGGGCATAGGGGCTGTCCCTCAGTCTCAGTACCTGGCCGAGGGGTGATTAGAGCAGGTGGATACTGGTCCAGAGTGTAACAGCACTGTAGGAGGTGGGGAGTGGGAGGATGTCAACTCTGGATTGTTTGTTTACCTTACATACGGAAGGCATGCTGAAGGTGAGTTGTTTGCTATCTGTAGGGACCGGCAATAGGGAAAGGCTGTCCTCCAGGGTCAGCAAGGCTCCAGATGTCAAAGCATCAGACACAGAAAGTAAAAAGGCACGATTAATACATTCCCCAAGTATTTGTTGGCCGTCTTCCGTGTGCGCAGCACTGCCATGGGACCTGTGGATTCTCAGAAAATTCGTACACATGTCCTTCATTGATGCTGAGAGAGCTCCACCTTCTTTTGAGGTGTAAACTCATACAGCTGAAGTAACAACTCAAGAGCTAGGAATTCAAAAAATGTACAACATGAATATTGCAAATCGGTGTTTCTCAAACCTAATAATGTGTGGATTCCTTTTCAAGAAAAATATTTTCCACAGATCCTCAGTGTTGACTTATGTTTTATTTTAATGTCACTCTACATGAAATGTGTAGTAAAATGAGATCTGTACAACATGAAATTCGTTATAAACGTCTTATGCTTACAGGTGTTATGGTAAAATCAAAACAAATTTTTAAATTACAAATAAGAATATAAAACCAAAGAAATTTAAAATAGCATTAACTTAATGTGATAATTGATGATTTACTTCAACTTGCTTGACACTATTGGGCACAGTTGTGGAAAAATATATTTGAGCGTTTCCTATTTTACTTGTTATCAACATGAATCTTCCAATTTTGAACATGACAAGTCATCATTTGAGCCACTACCATTGAGTTCATGGCCATCATCACTGTGCTTTATTTCAATGACCTCACTTTTAACCACTGATGCATAAGAGAGACCAATCAATTAATGGAGAATGCAAAACTGAAAAATATCTACTAGCAGTGAAGTGTTATAAGAAGGTACATAGAAAGAAAGAAACCACAGAATAAATTTGCTTACAAGGCCAGCATGGTGTTGCCTTCTGCTGTTCAATCTCATATGTTATGCGCCCTCTGATCATTTCATTCCCCTCCACTCTTTTCTGGTCAAACTTCTTCAAAACCTTTGCTTATATGGCTCACCTGGACATCATTTAGCCTTCAACTGGCCCCACCAAGGCACTGAAATCTTAAAACGAAACTCAAGCAGGTGCATCCAGATGATAGCCTAAGCTTATTCTATTTTAAAATTTACCATTAAAACTAAAACATCCTTGAAAATTTTGAAGATACCTCCCCAAGGATAAATCTGTGGGTCTCCATAGGTCCAAGGACCCCAGTTGGAAGGAGGGAGCACAGTTGGGATGAAAGAGGGAGATGAATAAAGCTGCTGAAGTCATAGAAGGCTTTGGGGTGAGGATGTAGGTGGAGCTGGAAGGGAAGGTGGGAAGGACTTAGAAAACCAAGGAGGAAGGAGAATGACCCTCCCGGTAGTAGGTATGGATCTCTAGGAACCAGACACCATCTGACGCCACTCTCCTGCTGGTATCCTGCCCCACCGGTCTTCTTTCAGTTGTTAGAACAGACAGACCTGTCTCTTTTAAGGTTTTTCCTGGCCTTGTTTCCCTGGATGCAGCTGTCAATACCCCACTCTTTTCCTAAGGCTGGCTTCTTCTCCTCCATGAACTCTTCACCAAAATATTGGTTTTTCAGGAAGGTCTTCTCTGACCACCTAATCTTATAGTAAGGTTCCTCACATTATTCTTTTCACACACCCACTCTTTTCCTTTGAGGCTGTGTTAGTTTCCTATTGCTGCTGTCATCAATTACCACAAGCTTAGTGATTAAACAATACAAATGTATCCTCTTACAGTTCTGGAGGTCAGACACCCTAAAAGCAAGGTGTTGTGTTCCTTCTGGAGGCTCCAGGGAAGAACCTGTGTTCTTCCTTTTTCTAGCTCCTAGAGGCCGCCTGCATTCCTCGGCCCATGGCCTCTTCCATCATCAAGGCCAGCAGCAGAGCATCCTCTAATCTCTGTTTATGCGTCCGTGGTCACATCACCTTCTCTGAGTCTAACCCTCCTGCCTCCCTCTTGTAAGGTCCCTGGGGATGACATTGGACCCACCCAGATAATCCAGGATAATCTCCCCATCTGAAGAGCCTTAACTAATCACATTTGCAAAGTCCCTTTTGCCATGTAAGGTAACATATTCACAGGTTCTGAGGATTAGGACATAGACATCTTGCGGGGGGGGGGGGGGGGGGGGGGCTTTATTCAGCCTACAAGGCTCTTATCACAACTCATAATCATGTGTCACTTTTTAATTGTCCATCACACATGTCTATACACAGCAGAGGTGGTTCCATGGATGAAAGAACTTAAGACTGCATTGTGATGCCAGGTACATAGCGAATGGTGATTAAATATTTAATAAATGAATAAAGAAAAAAAGCACAGTAGGATATGTGAGGATGGAGGGCATGGCCAAGATATCTTCCAAGGAAGGTGGACATGGCTATTCTGTGTATGGCAGATTTCTCTAAAATGTGGTCGAAAGCAAGCCAGCCCTGCTCAAGGTGCCTTCCTTTCACAGCTCTAGAGTATATATCAACCCTAGAGAAGCACTCTAAGTGGTCCCCACCTGACCAATCCACGTGGCCGTGAGAATAAGATGATGTGATTGTCAGAACCATCGGAACCACCAGGCTGGACTTGAGGAAGGACATTTTCGAAAAAAGGTGGTGGGGTTGCTGTTGCCAGGCCAGGGGGAAGGAATCTGGGGCAGAGAGTAGAACGAACTCCTGCCCAACAGCTTCCAGCACTTATTACTAGTAAACGGTATCACTAAATCGTCTCAAATCTTTCAACCCTCTTTCTTATTCTTCCATATGTAACTACCATTTCTGTTTCTGTCCTTGCTCCGTCCTCTATCTGTACCTTTTTTTTTCTCCCCTCCAAAGTACATGGCTGATGTATAAAACTGATTTATTTAAATGTGTTATACCTGGCAAGTAAAGCTTTGTATTCCTAGCTCTTATTTTTAAAGCAAATGAGTTGGAACATTCAGTACTTAAGGCTGCAATGAAGAGAGCCCTTGGCTAGAAGCTTGGGATGTTGAGATTTGGAACTAATCTAACTAGCTGTGTGAAGTAGATAAGTTACCTGCCAAGACTTGGCTTTACATTTCTTTCTGGTCTAAACTTCTATGATTGTAAACATCTCTAAAATTCTGTTACACAAAGGTAAAAAGTAACTGAGAGGAAGGGTGTTCATAATCAGGAAAGTGGGTTGCATATAATCCTGGGGGTTATTCTGTTTTTTGTTTTTAGGAATCACTGCCCCTCAACGATGATAGTGATAATAATAATAGCTTACATTTATTGAGTGATTACTGTGTCCTAGGCCCTGACCGTTTTAAGCAGTTTACATATATCATCTCACTTAATTCCCACTTGGGGATAACTAAAGCACAATCGACCAGAAGCCTGGTCCCTGCATTACAGTTTCCTGACAATTGTCTCTACCCATAAGAGTAGATCCTCAAATCAGGAAGGAGAAATATAGCTGTTTATTGACCTGCTCTAAATGCTACATTTGCATCCACCTCATTTAATCCTCACAACAACCTACAGGATAAGCTTTAAAGTATTTCTCCCCTTGGTTGACAATCAGTAAATTTTTAAAAGAAGATATGATAGGCTAAAGATGGCTACAAATTATTTGCTGCTCTCCCCGTCAAGAAGTGGGAACTACTTCCCTTTCCCTGGAGTCTGAGCTGACCCCACGACTTATTCTGACCAATCACGGGTGACAGAAGTTACACAGGGCCAGTTTCAGGCTTAGCCTTGTCCTAGCAGCCTCTCCCTTTGCATTCTGAGAACCCAGCTGCCATGCTGTAAGGAAGTCCAAGCTATCTTGTTGCAGACGAAGATCACGTGGAGAGGCCCTACAGGATGAGACACCAGAGAGAGAGAGAAAAAAGGGGAGAGACAGAGAGAACTGAGCCATGTAGAGGAACATTCCTGCCTACAATCAGTACCCAGGCCCCAGACAGCTGAGAAAGGTCTTCTTAAATCTTCCAACCAATTAATCCACCACCTGAATGCACCCACATGGAACACCCCAAAGGAGACCAGACCAAAGGAGAACTTCTAGTCAGTCCTCAAACTCATGAATAAGTAAATAATAAATCATTGCTATTTTAAGGCACTAGTTTTGGGGTGGTTTGTTACACAGAATTATATGTGTAAAACATATGTGTAAAACATATGTGAACTTTCTCTCGTCCTCTCTGTTACACAGGTGCTTTGACCCAGTGAGAGCAATAAATGTCAGGGTTACTTAATTTAAGGGATATAATATACAAGGGAAACTGTTCTCCCACAGAGTACAGGAGTGTTCAGCCTGGAGTCAAATGGCACTGACTTGACGTCTTACCTATACCTGCAAACCAGACAGACAGCAATTAAGATGAGTGGACGGATTTGGCCATCCTCAACCATGGAAGCAGACTGACACACCATCAGTCTGGCTGCTGCAGTCGGCATCACAAAGCGGGAAGAGCAAGCTGGTTTGTCTCAGTTACCTGTCATCTGCATCCTTCTCTTCCATAAGGACCTTGGGGGTCCAGCATCCTTGGCCCACGTGACTCTGGGTGACAGACAGTGACCCCAGCAGTCACCCACACACAGTGCTTTAGGGTCCACCTAGGTACTGCCATCTTCTGGAATTGATCTCAACACCTCAAACCCCTAGATTTAGATCTTTTTGTCTACTCTGACCTACGTTGTGTGCGTGAGTTTTCCTGACTTCTAGATTTTTGCACCTGTTCTGATCCCATCTATCTGACCTTTCGGGTTTAACAAGAATATTCAGGCCTCTGGTTCAGGCCTGCTTAGGGGATGGTCCTTTGTCAAGCCTATGGCTACCCTTGCCCTTGCATGGCTCAATTATCCCACAAGCATCCTCCAAGCATCTACTAAGCACACCAAAGATAAAAAAAAGCATTAGGCTTGGCCCCTGTCCCACTACCAGGAGCTGCCAAATTGAAAACGTCCTGTTCTCCATCTCTCCCAAAAGACTGTTGGGCTCCACTTAATAAATAACCTGGTAAATGGAAAGTTATATCCCATACAAGGACATCCAATTTGCAGTGAATCAGAAAACCATAAAATACACCTGACGCTACAATTATTCTGCACAGAAGTCAATCATTCTTTGAGAATTCATGAGCCCCTTTAGGATCTTGCAGAGCCTCTGGGATATCATTATGAATATCAGCTTGCAAAGCAGAGAAACACCAATTAGCAGAGATTTCCTATTGACAGAAAGCCAGCGAAACTAGCTCTCACTTGGGGAGAAAGAGAGACATTAGCAAAATAGAGAAAATTAGCAGAAATTAAAATAGGGGAGAAAGCTTGCATTTTTTACCAATGCACAGTTTGAACGTTTCAGTGCCCAACCTTGTGATGAGGCAAGGGCAAACAGTGGTTGGTGTTTCCAGTAAGTGATGTGTCCTCACCAGACTTATCTTTCAGTTTCAGAACTGGAGTCGGACTGGGGGAGGATTCCCTTACTTTCTTCTTTTGGAGCAAAGGCTGTGTGTTGTTAGGAAAAGATGAAATCTTTCTCCCATCCTAAAAGGGGATCTGGGGAAGGTAATTACTGAAAGGAGATTTACACTTCGATGTTAGCAATACAGAAGCCACTCCAAAGAGGGGTTTACAGATCACAATGCAACCAGAATCATCACACTGAGTTGTTAACAACACCCAGCTGAGTTCTGGAAACACGTTTCAGACTAATGTCCAAAATCCAGAGTGAGCAATTAGTCTTCCCACAGAATTATTTCAGGCCTCTAATTTGTTGAGAAAGGAATTCCTGGCTCAAGACTTCGCAAGGCTGCAGTAATTAAACTAACAAATTATAAGTACATTTATTTATCTGGATAAAAGATATTCATCACCCAGAGGGTGTGACTGCCATAGCCCACGTGCTCAGAGTTCACAATTCTTCCCATCAGGCACTTATTTGCTCCATGCTGTGGGAACAGTTTGCTTAGAAAGGAAGGATTTCACCCGCAACGCCCCTCACTCAGGTCCTGTGTCTTTCCCAGCCCTGAATGACAGCTGCACAGAAGCCTTCAGGTTGCAGGGGAGAGGGAAGGAGAGAAGGAGGTTCTATACATTTTAATGCCTACAGCAGCAGGAAATGAAATCTCTGCAGTGTAAAGCTCTGTGACCAGCATAAGATATTAGAAGAAATACCTAAGTGTTGTCATAAATGAGAAAGGTCAAAGAATTATTTTGCTTCTTCATCTTTATGCAATTTATGGGGAAACCGGCATATCATTATTCAAAGAGATAGAAATGAGACCATTACTGTTTCTTTGATTTCACTGGCTGAGTCAAACTTTGCATTTCAGAGCAGTTCCTCATGGCAGGGGTGAGGGCATTTATGCTGCCAGGCTTATCCAAAGGTGGGAATAAAAATGATGAAGTTTGGGCCCTTGTCTGCGTTCCCAGTTAATGATTCACATGTTTTTTAATGATGTCCACAATGTCACCGGCAAACTAGACAGGCTCACTTGTTGTCCATGATCTCAATCATTAAGAAAATATTAAATAAGAGTTTCTACTTAATGTGTCTTTCAGGTTGACCCAGAGTGTTGAAAAGCTTCTTAGGTTTAAGCTTTGTCATTGGTTCCCTGACTCACGGCAGGGTGTTCTGGGGCCTAATCTCTTTGGAACTAAGAATAGGGAACAGAACCCAAGGTCCAGCATTGTAATGGTCAACATTTGCTTACTCAGTCCTGGGTTAGCTGATTAATCTTAACTCTGGGCTTCAATGAAGATGTCCAGTTCCTCCACCTGAGCTCTCCTGCCCTGTGATTGCAGCCATTCCCCACCACTGCTACACACAGGTGCCTGCCCACACATGGACACCATCAGTTGGTTGGTTGGTGTTATGGGCTGAATATCCTCCCAAAGTGTATATGTTGAAGTCTTAACCCCCAGTATCTTAGAAAGTGATTGCATTTGCAGATAGGGACCTGGAGGTAAAATGAGGTCATTAGGGTGGGCCCTACTCCAGTATGACTGGTGTCCTTACAAGAAGAGGAGATGAAGACACAGACACACACAGGAAAAGTCATGTGAAGCTACCAGTGGAAGACAGCTATCCACAAACCAAAAAGAGAGGCCTTAGAAGAATCCAACCCTGCCAGAACCTTGATCTTGGGCTTCCAGCCTTCAAAACTGTGAGAAAATAAATGTCTGTTGTTTAAGCCAGCCAGTTTGCGGTACTTTGTTATGGAAGCCCAAGCAAACTAATACAGTTGGTCTATCCTTCAACATGCCTGGATGGGTTTATATTCCCTGGCATACAAACTAAGAGAGAAGGTCATTCCTGGTTCCTGGCTCTGAAGGGCAAGCAGATTCAATCAAAGTGGACAGGAGAGAACCAGAACTGGAGTGACATTCCAAGGTGATTAAGGAACCTGGATCATCAGCTTCTTCTGCATGTCAGCACCTGCTGGGCTGCTGGAGGGTGTACAAGAGAGTCAGCAGAACTGAGAGATGTGACGTGATTGGATCCCCTAACTGAGCACCTCAAACCATACACAATGGCTAAAGGACTGAGCAAAGTATACCGGATAATGTTTGCTAATTGACTGTTTTCAAAACTTACAGTATTCATCAATATATACCATGACATGGTTATCAAAACATTATAATGAAATCTTGGACTAAATTAATAAATGTATAGTGTATGAAACTAGGGAGGTGAAACAAAGTCACATCACCTCAAAAATATTTTGCTCAGCTCAGTTCCAAGGGCTTTGTTTCAACCAGATCATGAAAAACTAGAGAACAAGCACGTCAAAGTGTTTGGAAAACACACCATGTGAGAGGCAGTTTTTGGAAATGAGTGTTTAGCCTGAAAGTAGGATGTTGCAAATGATACAAGACAGCTGCCTTTAATGCCTGAGAGGGCTGTCTTGCAGTTGTAGGATTAGACTATTTGTACAATACCCAAGGAATAAACCAAGACCAAAAGGAAGACATTACCGAGAGGGACTTCCAAAAGTTTTAACAATAATATCCAGAATCCTGGGGTTGAGTTAGCTTTTAAGTATGAGTGGATTTTCTCCAAATTAAAAATTCTGAAGGTAAAATTCAAACATTCAATCAAGAAGTATTTATCAAGCATCAAGTATATGCAGAGTTCTGGGCTGACATATGGGGAGGACTTCTGTGGGTTTTGTCTGCTCACCACCCTTATTTGGGGGTGAGAATTGCCCCACCATTATTTTCCCTGGTCATGGTGAGGTTTTCAGATAACACTGCCCTAGCTCAAACCTACGTATAGTCACAAAGTAGAGCAAATGACCCAGGCTGAGCCATTCATGGTACCTCACACTCATGGCAAAAATGAATGCCAAGAAGAATGAATAATCCAAGCAGGTCCAATCAAGCCTTCCCTGAATTAGTTTGCAGATGTGGGGAAACATACGTGTGTATGTTAGATGTGCACTCACCCACATGTACTTTTTCCTAAAAGGTTTGCTAAGCTGAGAAGATGTGAAAATGTAGCTTTGAGTAGCCATTCTTCTATCAGAAAGACTGGTAAGGGAAGAAAAAGACAGTCTGACAATACAGTTTGAGTTCCTAAATTCCACCAATGATTTCCTCCTCACGCATTTTTTTCCTTTTTTCTGTTTTCTTTTTTCTTTTATCTTATCTTGAACTGGATTTCTTTTACTTTTAACCAGAAACACAAGTTGATATTTGTTGAATGAATAAATTGCTTTAGAGGAATCTAAGTAGTATGAGATATGGTCCCCACAACAAAGATTTTATAAAACTGACTCAATAAATCCTTTAAAAATGAATAGACCGATGGATAAATATATAGACGGGCAGTTGGAGTATAAACAGTAAGTGTAATAAGAGTTCAGAGAAAAGAGAAATCTCTATAAGCTGTAGCTATTAGGGATGGTTTCAGGGAAGATGAAGAATTTTAAGATCTCTAAGGAGACACAGGAGCCAAAGAGGCCAGAGGTGAAGTTGGGGGAAAGGAGAAGGGTACTCACCCCAGGCAAGGGGAATAGGACAAAGATTCAAGAAAACACATAGAACATTTGCAGCTCAGAGAATAGACCAGGTTCCTCTGGATTTGAGAATTCCTACATCAGATAAATAGAAAACAATATTGGAAAGGGAAATTGAACCAGATGCTAGAATTCATCAAACGCTAGATTAGGTGTTTGAATAGTTTCAAGTCACATAAGATGCTTGAACAGGGAGTGGTGTGATGAAGATACAAAGTGAAGATGATAAAATTGTGTGGTATGAATTTGGAAACAGTTGGGGACAGGAAGAGTGCTCAGTCCCAGGAAATGATTCTGAAGTCTCTGATGGTGGGATTGAAGGCCTGAAGGGACAGAGGTCCAAGCGCAGAACAAAAGAAGAGGACTTAAACCAAAGCTCAGTCTCATGTTGCCTCTTAAAGACACAATGCTTTTGATGATACACAGAAACCCAAAGGACACACAAGGTGAACTGAGTTCTAGCTTCTGCCCAAGAACAGATTGAATTTGGCTCATTTAGTTGCTCTAGCAGTTGTGCAACCAGCAGGACACAGCTTCCCAGATGTGTTAACATTTTTAATCAGGAAAGGTCTATAAAGTATATTGGCCTCATTATGATGGATTACATGTGCCTCTTCTGAGCAAATACCCAGTAATCTTCCTTGGGACTGTGGGAAGAAAACTTAAATATCACTTTGGAATCACTATCTGAGAATGACAAGTAAATAACCATTATCAGCCAAAATCCAGAGAAAATACTGTCTGGATATGACTCCAGCACTAGGGAGCTGATTCAGAAAGAAGTGCTTCTGCATTCAACCATTTAATAAGAAAACATTTGCTGAAGATTTACAGTGAGTTACACTAAAATACTATGAAAATTTAGAGAGTAAAATACAGCTTGAAAAACCCATTCATATATTTCACCTGATTTTACCCTTTCAATAGTATTACTTCAGTGTTTAGGTGGGGAAAATGTGAGGCTCTGAGATATGAAATGATTTACCCAAAGACTCTCAGTAGGTACTGAACCTAGGCTTGGAATTGAGTGTTTTGACTCCAAGTCAAGAGGATTTGAAGTTACAGCACAACATACAGGAAGGGGGGTCAGGGCCCACTCCCAGCACCTACGGCAGGGCTGGGACATATCCTCTGTGCATAGAGAATGGAAAGAGTAACCGTGAATTAGATAAAGTCAAGTCCTAGCTCTGCCACAAACCAGCTGTGTGACCTGGGGCAAGTCACTTCCTCTCTCTAGCACCAGTTCTTCATCTGGAAGAGTATATAATAGCCCAAGAGTAACAGAATGGAGGACACAGCCTGGCAAACTCTGCTCCACAAGTCTATTGGAGGAGCAGGACTAGTGGAACTATGGTGTCCACCTGAGAACCACAGCACTGTTCACCCTAAAATCACCACGGAGCTCCATGGGTAATAACATCCTAAAACAAGAGAGCTGGGGTGCTGAGGAAAGGATTGGAGGGAAATGTTGATTTAGAGTGTCACACAGTGTCTCTCTTGGAGCTAGTCTGCAAGCCAAGCTTAGCCTCCTCCAACTCATGCCTGAGTCTAAGGAAATGATAATAAATAAAAACAACAACGAGGAAGAAGAGAAGGAAGAGGAACAGGAGGTGAGTTGAATAAAAACTAGAATTATTTTATTCAAATTTCTGTAAAACAGTGAATGTACAGGTGTGACATTGGACAGGCCACTCACCTCCATTTTCTCAGTGGAAAATAGGCAGCTATACTATGTGCCTCTTAGGATTGCTGTAGGATTAAATGTGGGATACATAAAGCACATGGAAGTGCCTGGTACATGATTCCTATCTTTTACGATATTGCTGTTACTAACATGGCTTTATTGCTTTGTAGCCTGGTAACAAACTACAGCACAATTGGTCCCTATTTGGGGTTTCTAGAGGACAGTTTTTATTTTGGCCTAGCCAGTATCCCTTTTTCTAATTACAGAACCTCTCTTTCCTGTGAGAAACTCATTGTGGTGGTTGGACGGGACCAGCACAACCACCTTCAACTGCAGGGAAGGCATATAACCACACCTGGCCAGTGAGAGCATCCTACTCCCCTGGCCACAGCGGTGGGTTCTGGAATGGGCAGGTGACCACAGCAAAGCCAGTTCAGTGCCCTTCATGCAACTTGATATATGGATTCTGGGATAGAAAAAAGGTCTTTCTTTTTCTGGGACTGGGAGCTGAAATTATAAAATGGGCTTGGAGCAGCTCTGAGAGAAAAGCTTTGTGAGAAATAAGCCAGGGAGAGGTCAAACACAGCCAAAAGGAGAAGAGCTCAGCCTTGATGAACCCCAAGGTCCGGCTGCATAGGAATCTGGATCCACTCTTTAGACTTCTCAGTTAGGTGAGCCAATAAATTCTCTGTTGGGCTAAAAGCAGTTAAAGTTGGTTTCTGTCACTTGCAACCAAGAGTCCTAACTAATTCAGCCTGTTGCTGGGGTAGGTTGGAAATCAGAACAGACCTGGCAGCCTGAGGACCAAGGCAGACCCCCTTCCATCTGAAACAGAGAAGGCATGGTGGAGGACCAAGAACGGCTCAGCGTCCCATCTGTATCTTGGCCAACTCCATAGCACATGTCACCATAGCAAACAAAAGTAGAAGAGGAGGAATTAGGCAGAGTCCAGGTGTCATTTGAAAGGACTATCTACTAGGAGCCAAATTAAAAGTAATTGGGTTTCTTTTATTGTGTTTTTCCCATGAAATGCATCTTACTCTACCCTAATTTTCTTTCCACATTAGAGGATGCCATTTGATCCAGCCTTGGACTGGGATTTGGTGTTAACGCTAAAGGAATGAATGAAAGCATTTTTCCTCCCTCCCTTCCCTCGCACTCACCATGTGAATGTTCAGTTATCAAAAACTGAACCTTTCTTAAGAGGAAGAAGAAACAAATTTTGTGTCTGATGATTTAGAGCTCTGTCTATTGAGCCATTATGCTCTTCTACACATCATCAAGAATCATGTGATAGATCTTACAATTTATAAATGTATCAAATCAACACACTGTACACCATAAACTTATACAGTGTTATATGTCAATTATACCTCAATAAGCTGGAAAAAGGAAGGAAGGAAGGGAAGGACGGAGGGAGGGAGGGAGGGAGGAAATCTTGTGATAGAAAAGAAAGAGGGATTTTGCATGTTGAGAGAATAAAGAAGATTTGGGCTAGAGCCAACTAGAGTAGGGAGGGGCCAAAGAGAAGAGGCAGTGGGTCAAAAATCCAGTGCCTTTGCCCATGTTTATAGGTGTCTACCCTGGAAAGTCAGAATTAGCAGACAGGGAGAGAAACTGCTGGGAGGGACACTACCCAAATGCCTAAAACCAAGCTAAGTCTGTGACCTGACTCTGGCCACTTAGGCCAGGGACATTCAGCAGGTTACTGTTCTTGGGTGTAGAGAGCATTGCTTAGCTTGCAGGAGGTCACCCACTGCCCAGGTCTAATGTGAGATGCAGCCAAGCACTGCCTGTACCTCGAGTCTGCAGAGGCTACGTAATTTGACTGCTTTGAAGACCCTTCCCACAATGCCCAGCCGAGGAAACCACTAGACACCTCTCTGAGGGGAGGATATTATGGAAAGGAGTTCCTGTAACTCTATCTTCAGATCGTGCTGGGTACCCTAGGGTCTCCAGAGCAGGGAGTCAGAGTGATCTAACAATCATCGCATGAGTATTCTGTGGAAAAACCCTCGCAGGACACCCAAAGGGCAATCTACAGGGCGTCTGCATATTTATTTCAACTTCTCATGATTTAATGAAGTAGACTGCAAAATTTTCTTATTGAAAACCCATTTGGTAAAAATTTTGAATGTACACTCCCCAATTACGTATATATATATTTATCTATTTATGGATTATGTACATGTACCATTGTTCTAATAATATGTATATTATCAAACACACTACCTAAAAAAGTATTTTTAAAAATACAATAAAAAAGCAGATAATATTACTACCAATATCTTGCTGAGTATATTATCGGCCAACATACGGTTAAGGTAAGGTTTGACATTAGTAACAGTGATATAAATTTATATTTTAAACAATATTCATTTCAATTTTGGGGGCCAATCTCCCGTTGGATGATTGCACTATTACTATTTTTACCTCATATTGTGTTTCACAAAGAATTTGTGCTAAAAGTAGAAACAGTATCTCCACCATCTGCCCATCCTCTGCTTGCTGTTTGCATTATTCATGCCACCTTAAGCCCATAGTTTCATTTCGGAGCTCTTGGAGCCACGCATCTATTTTGTGCATGGTAAATAAGATATAAACAAGAAAAACCATCTGTAAATCCACTTAATCAAGTAAGTAAACAGAAAAATACACTGGAAACACGCAAAGGAGTGCAGTCCCCACTGTCAACACCAGCACCTGGGAGAGCCTCCACTCAAGCTTCAGGACCCTCAAGTCCTGGGAGGCATGTGGCCGCACACCATACACTCCAAGTGAGATCAGGATGTAGTGTCACATTCCGTGGATAAATGCCAGGAAATGTCTTATTTGCTTTTGAGATTATAAAGAAATAAAATAGAAGTTCTACCACTTTCCCACTGGCTCAGTGGGTCATTTACCACAGGCGCACCCACTTCACCAACGTCATCATGGAGAGGATTTACCTAGACTCTGGAGGTGGCTATGTCCCTCTCCAACACCTCTCCCCCTTCTCACCCACCTTGCACCTAAAGAAACATAGCTCCCATCACCAAATCCTTCCATAACACCTAGCAGATAAAGTCCAGGCTTCCCAGCATGGCACAGAAACTTTTGTGCCAAAGTGCCATACCTTTCCAGTTTTATCCCTTCCTCTTTCTTCCACATGAACTCAGTGGCTCACACCAGCAGTCAATTCCCTAACAAAACAGATTTAGGTCTTTGCAATTGCTCTTTTCTCTGCCAGGAATGTCTAATTTTACCTTCTACAAATCTCCAACTCATCCTTCCAATTCCAAGTCATATGTTATCCACTCTGGAACCCATGGAATAGTCTTCATCAACTCAAGATAAAGTACAGTCACATCTTTATTCTTTTTCCAGTACATTATTTAAGCACTCTTGGGACTTCCCCATATCAATTTTATTTTTTTCTGATAAATCAACAGGGCTTACTTCATCCCAGAAGGGTCAGTCCACTGCCAAAGCCCTAAAGAGAGAATTAGAGTCCTATCCCCACTACTACTGCCACCTCTCCTTGCCTCTCCTTCGAAACCTTGGGCACTTGTTCACTCTGTACGTATCTCACAATCACTTGTCCCCTGAACCCAGCCCCATGGACACTTGTCCACTCTGTCGTGATGCTCCAGCTGGTCCAATCCCTTCACAGTCCCTGCACTCGGACTCCAAAGCATCTTCTTCATGTCCACACCCATCCACTGCTCCCAAAGCTCAAATCCTTTAAATGTGGTGGGTCCTGAAAAGCTTCCAGCTTCAGTAATACCCTGGGCCAAACCAAAACCCCATCAAAAACACTTGGCCCGGGCTTCCCTGGTCGCGCAGTGGTTGACAGTCCGCCTGCCGATGCAGGGGACATGGGTTCGTGCCCCGGTCCGGGAAGATCCCACATGCCGCAGAGCGGCTGGGCCCTTGAGCCATGGCCACTGAGCCTGCGCGTCCGGAGCCTGTGCTCCGCAACGGGAGAGGCCACAACAGTGAGAGGCCCGCGTACCGCAAAAACAAAAACAAAAACAAAAACAAAAAAAAACACTTGGCCCTTTGGGTTAAACCTAATCACAAGTGTAGACAACTCCTGTCTTCAAAATAATTTTATTTCGGGGGCTGTTACCCATTCCTTCATCTGTCACTGGTTTCCTGTCTACCCTTAGCAAGGTGATCATTGCCTCCTTGACCACCAGCTCTGCAAACCAAGCGGTGAGGCAGCTTCTAAGCCACTCAGAAAAACATGGGTCTTGCTACACTTTTACTTTGGAGCACCTAGGAAACAAAGCAGAGCCCTCGATGTCTGTCTTTAGTTCTACCTGTACCGAAAACAGCTGGTGGCTTATCAGACTAAAGAAAAAGAAGAGCTAATCTCCAAGAGCCCACCAATCCCCACCTCATATATGTAGTCTTCCCTGACAGCCCTCAATATGCAGCCACAAGGAGTCAGATACTGCATCTTCCCTGTGGCCATTGCCTTTGCTTCATAGGTCATAGTATGCACTGAATTGTGCCCCCAAAATCGCATCTGCTGAAGTCTTAATCCCAATACCTCAGAATGTGACCATACATGGAGACAGAGTCTTTACAGAGATGATTAAGTTAAAATGAGGTCACGAGGGTGGGCCCTAGTGCAATATGACTAGCGTCCTAATAAGAAGAAGTGTAGACACAGACACAGAGGGAGAAGATAGCCACCTACAAGCCAAGGAAAAAGGTCTCAGAAAAAAACAACACTGCAAACACCTTGGTCTCTGATTTCTAGCCACCCGACTGTGAGGAAAAAATTTCTGTTGTTTAAGCCACCCAGTCTGTGGCACCTTGTTACTGCAACCCTAGCAAACTAACATAGATCGATTTCTCTATTAGGGAGTAAATGCCTTGTTCCTGGGTCTTGTTCATCCTTGTAATTTACAGGGCCTTGCACAGTTCCTGGCCTGTTTCAAGCACTCCTAGCATGTTCATTGATGAGAGGAAGGAAGGATGGGGGAGGGGCAGGGAAGGTGGGATGATGGTGGCCTGAGTCCTGGAAATTGCCACTTTACAGTCTAACTTCTGAGTTTTTTAAGCTGTGTTCTACTCATGCCAAGAGGAATCACTTGGCAATTTATGTTAGAATTTTCCCTCTTCTTTGGCTTCTAACCATGCTTATACAAATCATGGGTGAGTCAGGACATGTGGAGGGCTCACTGTGGGCAGAGAACTGTGGTCAGGGTCTAGCCGTGCTGTCCAAGAGGAATACAATGTGTGCCACATACACAATTTTTAAATTTTCTAATAGCTATATTAAAAAACTTAAAAGAAATAAGTAAAATTAATTTTAATACATTTTAATTTAATCCGATATGTCCAAAACACTATCAGCTCAACATGTAGTCAATATTGTTAAATATTGATGAGATATTTTACATTCTTTTTTGTAAAAGAATTTTGTAAAATTCTTTTTTGTAAAAGATTTTTGTAAAATCTCATTTTGTAACAAATGAGATATTTTACATTCTTTTTTGTCTGTCTTCAAAATCTAGTATGTATTTTACACTCCCAGCAAACTCTGTGCTGTGATTCTGACTAACTACATTTCAAGTGCTCATTACCCACACATGGCTCGTGGCTACTGTACTGAACAGCAGTAGAGAGTTGATGGTTAATGAAACAGACTTTGGAGACAGATGGACATGGGTTTGCATCCTGAGCCATCACTGACTAACTGGACCTCTCCATGCCTCAGTTTCTGCATCTCTCAAATGGGAGCCGATATGGATCTAATGAAGTAATCCAATAAAGTCCTCAGCACAGTATCTGACATAGCAGCATCCCGGTTCACCATGTGCCAGGCTCATGCTATGTAATCTACATGGTTATTTCACAATGAACTGCAGTGGTTATTATTCTCAATGATTAGTGCTAAGGTGATGAGAGCCTATTTCCCCATCAGATGTCAAATGAATAAACCAGCTCCAGCTCGTTTTCCAACCTCTAAAATGGGAACAACGGATGAATCTACCACTAAAAATAAAAATGACCTCCCTGTTTAATTAGCATGACACCTCAAAATATTCATGTTAGTTTGGGAGTCTTCAGCTTACAACACTAGATCACAGCAATAAAGACAAAAGTTATAGACTTCTCCTCTTTACATGTACTTTCTCATTAGTTCACTTCAATACACCCCTAGGCAGAGAAATTGTTCTAGTCATTCAAATCCCTGAGTTGCTCTGAGTTCTCTGGTGCTCATTTTTTTTGAGAGAGAGAACTTATCCAAATTCCACTCAGCCACTATTTCTAAATTATGAGTGCATAAAAAGAGATACACCTTTTTTTTGCAAGGTCTCATAACTCACCCTAACATAACACAGGTGATAAATGCAAGCAGGCGGCTCCCTTTAAAATATGTGTAATAGATATATTACTGTATCTACTGTATATTTTCATTTTGGCAGGCAATGAGCTCTCCTTCACCTTACCATAATAAATTATATAACCTCAGCAATAAAATAACATTAAATAACAGGACACAAATAAATTCTCATAATGATACTTCGTGCTTTGTAAATATTTTCAATTTTAGATCTCAAAGCCCTTTATAAACACAAATTAATCAGCTTTAACACAACATGGGATGAGATTTTTCCATCTCATATAGTGGTTCTTGACAAATAAAAATTGTATATATTTAAGGTGTATAACATGATGCTTGAATATATGTATACATTGTGAAATGATTACCACAATCAAGCTAATTAATATATCCATCATCTCACATAGTTATGTTTTTTTTTTGCAGTAAGAACACTTAGATCTACTGTCTTAGCAAATTTCAATTATATAATACGATATTATCGGTTACAGTCACCATGCTGTATATTACATCACCAGAATTTATTCAACCCACATAACTAAACCTTTGTATCCTTTAATAAATACCTCCCATTTCCCCCACCCTCCTGACCCAGGCAACTACCATTCTACTCTCTGCTTTTATAAATTTGACTATTTTACATTCTACATATAAGTTAGTTCATACAGTATTTGTCTTTCTGTGTCTGACTTATTTAACTTAGCATAAAGCCCTCCAGGTTCATCCATGGTTTCACAAATGGCAGGGTTTCCTTCTTTTTAAAGGCTGAATAATATTCCTCTGTCTGTGTATGTGTGTGTGATTTTTTTTTTTAATCTATTCATCTGTTGTTGGACACTTAACATTGTTTCCATACCTTGGTCATTGTGCCCTAAAGCTAAAACAAGTCTCTTGTAAATATTGCTGAATCTTGTTTTCTTACCCATTCAGTCACTCTGTGTCTTTTGATTGGTGAATTTAATCCATTTACATTTAAAATCATTATTGATAGTTAAGGACTTACTCTTCCCATTTTGTTAATTGATTTCTCACTGTTTTGTAGTTATTTTTTTCCTTTCTTCCTCTCTTACTGTCTTCCTTTGTGATTTGATATTTTTTGTAGTGATATCCTCTGATTCATTTGTCTTTACATTTTGCATATCTTCTAGAGATTTTTCCTTGTGATTACAATAAGGCTTACACAAAACATCTTATAGCAGTCAATTTTAAGCTGATAACAATTTAACTTCAATTGCCTACAAAAATTCTACATTTTTCCTACTCCCTGCCCAATTTTCTGTTACTAATGTCACAATTTACATCATTTTATATGGTGTATTCATTAACAATATGGTAGCTATACCTATTTTTAATATTTCTGTCTTTTAACTTTTATACTTGAGTTAAAAGTGATTTATGCACCACCATTACAGTATTAGATTTTTCTGAATTTGACTATATACTTATGACTATATACTTATACATATGTTTTCATGTTACTAATCATTGTCCTTTTATTTCAACTTGAAGAACTCCCTTTAGCATTTCTTATAAGGCAGGTCTAGTTTATTTGTCTGTGAAAGTCTAACTCTCCTTCATTTGTGAAGGACAGCTAACATGGTCTCCAGCAGGCTGCTCTGTAGAAAACTTCCACTTTTGCTCTGCAGAAGACTCCAGTAGCCTTTGCGATCTCATTAGCTCTTAGTGCTGCCATGGTTCCCCTGGAGCTTTCACTATTGAGGACCCCACAGCGTTTGCCATCACAAACACTAGAAGCCTGCTCCATAAAAGACCCCAGTAGCTCATCGCAGCCACTAATGAGCCCCACAGATTTCACCACTGAGGGTGCCACAGTTTTTCCCTTTGTGAACTACAGCTGCCTGAGCCACCACTCATCCCACCCACTGGAAGCCACCCCAGTCAGGGCTACCACAGTGCCCCAGCCCTGAGATCCAGCAACCACTTTGCAGGTATCCATAACCAGCCCTGAACCCTGCTGCCATACAAATGCTCACTCTAGGCTTTACAACCATGCACATGCCTACACATGGCCAGACACAGGCCCCACTGCTGGCCCCCATCACTGCATACCACATACCTCCAGCCCCAGCCCTTCCACCACCTGCCCTGGCCATGCCTACCCAGGCACACTTGCCACTGGATCCAGAAGTACTGCTGAGGACAGCCATCACAGCCACCATGAACCCACCACAGCTTTTGCTACCAAGAGCCACATGGAGCCTTCTTCAAATGGAGCACAAAACACAAACAGCAACATGAAAGCACATGGAAGTATAAATCTCACCAGTAAAGGTAAATATACAGTGAAATACAGAATAATATAGTATTCTAATAGTGGTACACAAGTTAGCCATAACCCTAATACCAAAATTAAAAGACAAAAGTATTAAGAATAATTATAACCAGAAAAATTTGGCAACAGACTCAACATAAAAAAAGGAAACTCTGACTTCAAGAGCACAAAGTATGAGGGGAATAAAACTGTAGAGGCTTTATATGTGATTGAACTTGAGTTGTTCTTAAACTAAAATAGATGTTAATAAATTCAAGATGTATATGAACCTCATGGTAACCACAAAGAAAAAACTTGGTAGATACACAAAAGAGAAAGGAATGAAACTAAATCACTATTTTTAAAAACCGGCAAATAAAAAGATAGGAAGAGAAGAAGAGAGGAACAAATGAACTTAAGACAGACAGAAAACAATTAACAAAATGGCAATAGTACTGTAAATGTAAATGAATTAATAAGTACTGTAAATGTGAATGAATTAAACTCTCCAATAAGTACTGTAAATGTAATTATTTACTATCAATAAGTACTGTAAATGTAAATGAATTAAACTTTCCAATCAAAAACACAGTAAAATGACACAGAGTGGCTGAATGGATTAACAACAAGTTCCAGTGTTATGCCGTCAACAAGAGACTCCCTTTAAATATAAAGACACACATAGGCTCAAAGTGAAGATATAAAAAAAGATATTCCATGAAAGTGGTAACCAAAGGAGAGCAGGGGAGGCTCTACTTGTAAGAGGAAAAATAGACTTTAAGTCAAAAACTGTCGCTAGAAACAAAGAAAGTCATTATATAATGATAAAAGGGTCAATTCAACAGGAAGATATAATAATCATCAATATATATGCACCCAACCTCAGAGCACCTAAAAATATAAAACAAATATTGACAGATCTGAAGGGAAAAATTGACAGCAAGACTATAATAGGAGATTTCAATAATCCCCTTTCAAAATGGACAGAACATCCAGACAGAAAATTAATAAGGAAACAACTGACTTCCACAACACTATAGACCAAATGGACCTAACAGAAATACACAGAACTTTCCAACCAACAGTAGCAGAATATACGTCCACCTCAAGCACAAACAGAATATTCCCCAGGATAGATCACATGTTAGGTCACAAAATAAGACTTAACAAATTTAAGAAGATTGAATTCATACCAAGTGAATTCCATACCATTTTCTCAGGCCACAGTGGAATGAAACTAGAAATTAACAACAAAAAGAAAACAGGAAAATTTACAAACACATGGAAACTAAAAAACACACTCTTGAACAACCACTGGTGAAAAAAAATATCAAAAGGGAATTTTAAAATACCTTAAGGCAAACAAAAACAAAAACACAACTTACCAAAACTTATGGGATGTAGCAAAGCAGTACAGAGAGGGAAGTTTATAGCAATAAATGTCTACATTAAAAAACAAGAGAGATCTCAAATAAGCAACCTAATCTATGAATCAAGATTAGAAAAGAAACAGAGAAATAAAAACAGAAAAAAATCAACAAAACTAAGATAAACAAAATCAACAAAGCTTTAGTTAGACTAAGAAGAGAGAGAGAGAGACCCACGTAAATAAAAAATGAAGAAGACATTACAATGGATAACACAGAAATTTAAAGGATCATAAAGGACTATTATGCACAATTATATGCCAACAAATTGGATAACCTAGAAGAAATGGGTAAATTTCTAGAAACATACAACCTACCAAGAATGAATCAAGAAGAAATAGAAAGCATGAATAGACCAGTAACAAACTAGAAGATTAAAGCAGTAATCAAAAACATTCCAACAAAAATGGCTTCACAGGTGAATTCTATCAAAAATTCAAAAAAGAACCAATATCAGCCCTTCTTAAACTTTCCCAAAAAATAAAAGAGGGAATACATCCAAACTCATTTTACAATGCCAGTAGCACCCGATTCTACAACCAGACAAAGGCAACACAATAAAAGAAATATATAAGTAATATCCCTGATAAACACAAGTGCAAAAATCCTCAATAAAATACTAGGAAATCAAATTCAACAGCACATTAAAGAGACCATAAACTAGGACTAAGTGGAATTTATCCCTGTGATGCAAAGATGTATCAACATGTGAAAAGCAATCAATGTGCCACACCACATTAACAGAATCAAAGACAAAAACCACATCAACATTTCAATAAATGCAGAACAGGCATTTGACAAAAGTCAACATCCTTACACAATAAAAACTCTTAACAAAATAGGTATGGAAGGAATATACCTCAGCACAACAAAGGCCATATATGAAAAGCCCACAGCTAACAATGTAATCAATGAGGGAAAACTGAAAGCTTTTCCTCTAAGATCTGGAACAAGGCAAAAATGCCCACTCTCACCACTGCTATTCAACATCATACTGGAAGTCCTAGTCAGAGCAATCAAACAAGAAAAAGAAATAAAAGGCATCCAACTTGGAAGGGAAGAAGTAAAATTTTCTGCGTTTGTAGATGACATATTCATTTACATAGAAAACCCTAAAGACTACACACACACACACTCACACACACACACACACACACACACACAACTGTTAGAACTAATAAATTCGGGGAAGTTTCAAGATCAAATTAAACATATACAAATCAATGGCATTACTATATACAAAAAACAAACTGTCCAAAAGAGAAATTAACAAAACAATATCACTTACATTCACAGCAAAAAGAATGAAATACTTAGGAACTAACTTAACCAAAGAGGTCAAAGACTTGTACTGAAAATTATAAAAGTGATGAAAGAAATTTTAAAATACACAAATAAATGGAAAGATTCCATGTTTATGGATTAGAAGAACTAATTATTGTTTAAATGTCCATTTAATGCAATCTCTATCAAAATTTCCCAAAGAAATTTTTTTACATAATTAGAAAAAACAATCCTAAAATTCATATGGGAATCAGAGAAGACCCCAAATTGCCAAAGCAATCTTAAGCAAGAAGAACAAAGCTGGAGGCATCACACTTTCAGGTTTCAAATTATGTTACAAAGATATAGTCAACAAAACATATGATACTGGCATAAAAACAGACATACAGACCAATGAAACAGAAATAGAAAACCCAGAAATAAACCCATGCATTTACCATCAACTAATCTTTGACAAGGGTGCCAAGAGCCCACAATAGGAAAAAGATAGTCTCTTCAACAAATGGTGATGGGAAAACTGGAAGTCTACATGCAAAAGAATGAAATTGGATCCTTATCTCATACCATATACAAAAATCAACTCAAAATGGATTAAGGACTTAAAGGTAAAACTCAAAACCATGAAACTCTTAGAAGAAAACATAAGAGAAAACCTTATTGACATTGGCTTTGGCAATAATTTTTTTGGCTATGACAACACCAAAAGCACAGGAAACAAAAGCAAAAATAGACAAGAGAGACTGGATCAAACTAAACTTCTGCACAGCAAAGGAAACAGTCAACAAAGTGAAAAGTCAACCTACGAAATGGGAGAAAATATTTGCAAACTGTATAATTAATGCAAGATTAATATCCAAAATATATAAGAAATTCATATAATTTGATTCCAAAAATATAAATAACCTAATTTTATAAATGGACAAAGACCTAAACAGGCACTTCTCAAAAGAATAAATTCAAATTGCTAACAGATATCTGAAAAAATATTCAGCAACTCTAATCATCAGGGAAATGCTAGTTAAAACCACAATAAGATATCATCTCACACCTGTTAGGATGACTATTATGAAAAAGAGAAAAGATAGCAAATGCTGGTGAGGATGTGGAGAAAAGGGAATCCTTGTACATTGCTGATGGGAATGTGTGTTAGTACAGCCATTATGGAAAACTATATGGAGCTTCCTCTTTTTTTTTTTTTGCGGTACGCGGGCCTCTCACTGCCGTGGCGTCTACCGTTGCGGAGCACAGGCTTCGGGCGCGCAGGCTCAGCTGCTCTGTGGCATGTGGGATCCTCCTGGGCCGAGGCACGAACCCGCGTCCCCTGCATCGGCAGGCGGACTCTCAACCACTGCGCCACCAGGGAAGCCCTGGAGCTTCCTCAAAACATTAAAAATACAGCTATCATATGATTCAGCAATCCCACTTCTGGCTATATAGCTAAAGGAAGTGAAATCACTATCTCAAAGAGATATCTGCACTCCTATATTCATTTGCAGCATAATTCACAATAGCTAAGATATGGAAACAACCTAAATGTTCTTCAACAGATGAATAAGGAAAATGTTATATATAGAGAATATTATTCAGCCTTTAAAAAGAAGGAAATCGTGTCATCTGCAACAATATGAATGAATCTAGAGGACATTATGCTAAGCAAAATAAGCCAGACAGAGAAAGACAAATACTGCACAATCTCATTTACATGTGGAATATAAAGTAGTCAAACTCATTGAAGCAAAGCGTAGAATGGTGGTTGCCAGGGGCTGGGGATGGGGAGAAATGGGTGCTGTTCATCAAGGGGTACAAAGTTTTAGTTATAGAAGATGAATAGTTCTAGAGATCCAATGTACAACATGGTGATAATAGTTAACAATAGTGTATTATATACTTGAAATTTGCTATGATAGATCTTAAATCTTCTCAACATATACACACAAACACACAAAAACTGTAACTATGTAGAGATGATAGATATGTTAATTAGCTTGACTGTGACGATCTTTTCACAATTTATACATATATCAAAACATCAGGTTGTATAACTTAAAAATATACAGTATTTATATGTCAAAGATATCTCAATAAAGGTGTTTATAAAAAGAACCATTACAACTTAGTAGTAAAAAGACGATCCAATTTTTTTTAAATGGACAAAGAATTTTAACAGACATTTCTCCAAGGATATATAAATGGGCAATAAGTCCATGAAAAGATGCTCAACATCATAAACCATCAGAAAATGCAATCCAAAACCACAACAAGATACCATTTCACACGAACTAGGATAACTAAAATCAAAAAAGATGGATAATAACAAGTGTTTAGCAAGGACGTGGAGAAATTGGAATCCTCATGCACTGTGGGTGGGAATGTAAAATGGTGCAGCCACTTTGAAAAACAGTCTAGCAATTCCTCAAAACGTTAGACATAGTGTTACCATATGGCCCAGAAACTCCATTCCTACGTATGTACCCAAGAAAATAATACAATTTCATTCTACAACATGAATGACCCTTGAACACATTATGCTAAGTTAAAGAAGCCAGTCCCAACCGACCACATGATGTATGATTCCATTTATATGAAAAGTCCAGAACAGGAAAATCTATAGAGACAGAAAGTAGATTAGTGGTTGCCTAGCATGAGAGAGGTGGGGTCAGGGAATGGGACATGATTTTTAATAGGAAGTGTTTATTTTTGGCACGATGAAAATTGGCACAATCAATATTATAAAATTGATTTTGAATATATTAAAAGTCATTGATCAAATTAGTGAATTGTATGGTATGTGAATGATATCTCAATAAAGTTGTTTGTTTTTTTACTTTTTTAAAGAGCAGGCTAAATGCAATGAGCTTTATCCCAAAAAAGAAGGGAAACATTAGTGAAAAAATTGGTACAATCTGAAAAAAGTCTGTAGTTTTATTAATAGTAATATAACAATATTGGTTTCTTAGTTTAACAAATGTACCATGGTAATATAAATTGGTAGCAGCAGGAGAAACTGGGAAAGGGGTATACAAGAACTCTCTGTACTATCTTTACGAACTTCGTGTAAATCCAAAATTATTCCAAAAATTTTAAATTACTTTTAAAATGTTAAGCAAAACACATACACAATGATAATTTCATTATAATAGTATTCAAATAACACATACAAACATGGGAAACTACAATATATTGTTTGGTGACACAAGTGTGTAGCAGGATATGAAAATATTCATGGGCATGATAAACACTCAACTCAGGACAGTGATTATCTCTGGGCAGGAAGAGAGTGGAACAGAAACTGAAGATGTCTTAATACTTTCTTTTTTTAATGAAAAAATCTATAGCAAATATGACAAAATATTAACATGTTAAATTTGATGAGGTGGTATGTATCCAGCATTTGTCATATTATTCTTTATACATTTTGATATGCTTAAAATATTTTCTTTTAGACAGTTTGAATCAGGCGAAGGTTGAAGACACCTCATGCATCAACTAGTAATGTCTGTAGAGAAGAAAGTGTGATAAATGATCCTGTATGATCAGGATTTGGGTAGGTAAAAAAGCACATCAGTGCTAAAAATTGCTATTTCTTCACAAGCAGAGCAGACAAATTTGTCCTAATAGACCACTTGGTTTTGTGGTTAGGACACTCACTGCCCCAAATTCTATATGCTATGACCCTGGACAAGCCATCTAACCTCTTCATCTCCGGGGTTTCTCCCTGGTCACGTGGTGATAATAACACTGTCTCCCACACTATGTTGGGAGGATTAAATGACATAATTCTTGTAGGCATTTGGCAATATCTGGAGATATTTTTGGTTGCCACAAATTGGGGGGTGGGGTGCTACCAGCATCTAATGAGTAGAGACCAGGAATGCTGTTGAACAACCTACAATGCACAGGACAGCCACCCAGAACAAAGAATTATCCTGCCCAAATGTCATTTGTGCCAAGGCGGAGAAACCCTAACGTACAAGCATCTACCACAGGGCCTGGTGCATGGCCTACACCCTATGCTGTTAGCTGCCATATGATCGTGATTGTTACTGTTGTAATGTAACACCAGAATAGACTTCAGCACATTGCTA
This sequence comes from Monodon monoceros, assembly GCF_005190385.1. Taxonomy (NCBI): domain Eukaryota; kingdom Metazoa; phylum Chordata; class Mammalia; order Artiodactyla; family Monodontidae; genus Monodon; species Monodon monoceros. Next base: position 22,243,000 of record NW_021703765.1, read on the forward strand.
CCTGGATATATCTTCTTTTGCCTTTTTATTAGGTGTTTAAATTGGCACAGACCCAGTATGTCCTGCAGCTGGGATGACTAGCTTTGCCGATCGTGCCTTTAGACTATAAGAGGTGTTATCTTTTTTCCTTTGCTAACAGCTCTGAGCTGCTCTTCCCTTCCCCTCCACCATCATTTTTTATTTCTACTTTGTAGTTGCTTTAACTAACCCTGGGAAGGGTTTGGGGTGCCCTCTGATAGAAAGGACGTTTGCCTTCAAAGATAAAACTGTATCATTATCTAGCCTCCACTGCACACACGGGAAAGCAGCCTTCTGAAAGAGCCACTCTGGGCAACGGGTGGCAAATTATCCACTGTTAACCTTGGGCTGCCTTTTAAAAGAAAGCATTTTGAAAGGAAAGAAAAGAAAAGATGAAACTAACAGTAGCCAGGTAAGTTTGAGACCCACTAGCAGGACCCAAATTTAACCTGCTGAGTTAATACACAATAGGTCAATCAACAACCACATTGAAATGGGGCGGAAGTGTGGACACCTAATCAATTTGCCAAAGGCTCAAAAAAAGCATTTTGTGTGATAAACCATAGTAACAAATTGAAGAGGAAAAACCATATGATCATCTCAATAGATGCAGAAAAAGCTTTTGACAAAATTCAACACCCATTTATGATAAAAACCCTGCAGAAAGCAGGCATACAGGGAACTTACCTCAACATAATACAGGCCATATATGACAAACCCACAACCAACATCGTTCTCAATGGTGAAAAACTGAAACCATTTCCTCTAAGGTCAGGAACAAGACAAGGTCGTCCACTCTCACTACTATTATTCAACATAGCTTTGGAAGTTTTAACCACAGCAGTCAGAGAATAAAAAGTAATAAAAGGAATCCAAATTTGAAAAGAAGAAGTAAAGCTGTCACTGTTTGCAGATGACATGATACTATACATAGAGAATCCTAAAGATGCTACCAGAAAACTACTAGAGCTAATCAATGAATTTGGTAAAGTAGCAGGATAAAAAATAAATGCACAGAAATCTCTTACATTCCTATACACTAATGATGAAAAATCTGAAAGAGAAATTAAGGAAACACTCCCATTTACCACTGCAACAAAAAGAATAAAGTACCTAGAAATAAACCTACCTAAGGAGACAAAAGACCTGTATGCAGAAAACTATAAGACATGGATGAAAGAAATTAAAGATGATACGAACAGATGGACAGATATACCACGCTCTTGGATTGGAACAATCAATGTTGTGAAAATGACTATACTACCCAAAGCAATCTAAAGATTCAATGCAATCCCTATCAAACTACCAATGGCATTTTTCACAGAACTAGAATTAAAAATTTCACAATTTGTATGGAAACACAAAAGACCCCGAATAGCCAAAGCAATCTTGAGAAAGAAAAATGGAGCTGGAGGAATCAGGCTCCCTGACTTCAGACTATACTACAAAGCTACAGTAATCAAGACATTATGGTACTGGCACAAAAACAGAAATATAGGTCAATGGAACAGGATAGAAAGCCCAGAGATAAACCCACGCACATATGGTCACCTTATCTTTGATAAAGGAGGAAAGAATATACAATGGAGAAAAGACAGCCTCTTTAATAGGTGGTGATGGGAAAACTGGATAGCTACATGTAAAGGAATGAAATTAGAACACTCCCTAACACCGTACACAAAAATAAACTCAAAATTGATTAAAGACCTAAATGTAAGGCCAGACACTATCGAACTCCTAGAGGAAAACATAGGCAGAACACTCTATGACATAAATCACAGCAAGATCCTTTCTTACCCACCTCCTAGAGAAATGGAAATAAAAACAAAAATAAACAAATGGGACCTAATGAAACTTAAAAGCTTTTGCACAACAAAGGAAACCATAAACAAGACAAAAAGACAACCCTCAGAATGGGAGAAAATATTTGCAAATGAAGCAACTGACAAAGGATTAATCTCCAAAATTTATAAACAGCTCGTGCAGCTCAATATCAAAGAAATAAACAACCCAATCCAAAAATGGGCAGAAGACCTAAATAGACATTTCTCCAAAGAAGATATACAGATTGCCAACAAACACATGAAAGAATGCTCAACATCATTAATCATTAGAGAAATGCAAATCAAACTACAATGAGATATCATCTTACACTGGTCAGAATGGCCATCATCAAAAAATCTACAAACAATGAATGTTCGAGAGGGTGTGGAGAAAAGGGAACCCTCTTGCACTGTTGGTGGGAATGTAAATGGATATAGCCAGTATGGAGAACAGTATGGAGGTTCCTTACAAAAATAAAAATAGAATTATCATATGATCCAGCAATCCCACTACTGGGCATATACCTGGAGAAAACCATAATTCAAAAAGAGTCATGTGGACTTCCCTGGTGGTGCAGTGGTTGAGAGTCCACCTGCTGATGCAGGGGACATGGGTTCATGCCCTGGTCCGGGAAGATCTCACATGCCACGGAGCAGCTGGGCCTGTGAGCCATGGCCGCTGAGCCTGCGCGTCCGGAGCCTGTGCCCTGCAACAGGAGAGGCCACAACAGTGAGAGGCCCGCGTACGGCAAAAAAAAAAAAAAAGAGAGTCACGTACCAAAATGTTCATTGCAGCTCTATTCACAATAGCCAGGACATGGAAGCAACCTAAGTGTCCATCAACAGATGAATGGATAAAGAAGATGTGGCACATATATACAATGGAATATTACTCAGCCATAAAAAGAAATGAAACTGAGTTATTTGTAGTGAGGTCGATGAACCTAGAGACTGTCATACAGAGTGAAATAAGTCAGAAAGAGAAAAACAAATACTGTATGCTAACACATATATATGGAATCTTAATTTTAAAAAAATGGTTCTGAAGAACCGGACCAGATAGGAATAAAGACGCAGACGTAGAGAATGGGCTTGAGGACACGGGGAGGGGGAAGGGTAAGCTGGGACGAAGTGAGAGAGTGGCATGGACACATATACACTACCACATGTAAAATAGATAGCTAGTGGGAAGCAGCCGCATAGCACAGGGAGATCAGCTCGGTGCTTTGTGACCACCTAAAGGGGTGGGATAGGGAGGGTGGGATAGGGAGGGTGGGAGGGAGGGAGATGCAAGAGGGAGGAGATATGGAGATATATATACATGTATAGCTGATTCACTTTGTGATACAGCAGAAACTAACACACCATTGGAAAGCAATTATACTCCAATAAAAATGTTTAGAAAAAAGAGCATTTTGGACAATAAATATAAATGAAGACCTTTATCCTGCAAAGAATATTTCTGTCTCTTGTTCTCTGCTTTCTTTTCTCACAAACCACAACAAAAAGCAGCCTGCAGGACTGGTACCTGTGAATTTTGATTAGATAATTTTCCACTGAGACAGAGAGAAGCAGTCACATATCCTGGGTTTTAAAGACAAGCCATGGGCTCACTTGAGTGCCAGCAACACTTTTAATTCTGCAACAAATGGCTTTTCTACAGGGAGGCTTGCCGCATCTGTCTTCCTTTATCGTTTCTAGGGCTAGGTGTTAACAGAGGGTCCTTAGAAAGAGGCCAACTCCACCACTAATCACTAGGAGAAAATAATTTCCTGAAAGTATTCCTATTTTTTTCCCAGGGGACATATCTGACAAACGTGGTAAGAGGAGCCCAGAAATTCGAGTCCTGATTGGAAAACATAAAGAGGGAGCAGGGGCGGTATCTGAAAGACAGTGAGGCCAATCCCAAGGTGGGACATTATCTCTTTAATTGCAAGGTCTGCACATGTGCTTTCCCATCAGAGCTAAAGGAACCCTAGTGACAGAGGATGGGATTCAGTCAAGATGGAGACCAAACAGAGCTAATAAATCAACCTGTTTCAGGAACGAGAATAGAATAGAACTCCACACAGTAGGATCATGTGGTACCTGCATCCCTCATCTCTACCCATATTCTCAGCCTTCCTTTCCTCTGTCCCATTCTGATTCCTCATTCCTGGGTCACAGCAAGCCTCCTATGACAACCTCGGCCAAGATGATTGAGCTCTGCCTTTCCCCAGCATCCAGGACATTATTCTCATTGATTATACTGGAATTTCATTATGTTTGATAGAGCAGCTGTTGTATACTAACCAGTATTGTTCTCTGATTCTTTTTTGTCAGTAAAACTTGTCTTCCCACACATTTCCAGGTCAAAGATTATCTCTTAACTTTTTACTTTTTGTTCTCTAGAGTATAGTGCAAGCTAAAACACTCAGTATTTGATAAACTGGACTGAAGTAAGTAACTCAGGGGTTACACAGCTTAGATTTGTCCTTCATCGTTCACTTATACCTGGCACATGTGTGAGCATCAGTATGCACAGATATGCTTTGTGGGCACAAAGGAGGAGACACAGACAATTTTCCAGCTGGTGCCACAAGCCCAGAAACTGTCAGATTTCTATACCAAGAAGCTCTGCCATGAAGCCCCCTTCTCTAGAAATGAAGAGATACTGATTATCAAAGGGAGACAAAGGACGCAGGAGAGAGGAAGAGGGAATTAAAGCAAGTAGCCTCCCCTTCTTCATCTCTTTCTTGAAAGACAGAGGAAGGAAGGAAGGAAGGAAGGGAGGGAGGGAGGGAGGGAGGGAGGGAGGGAGGGAGGGAGGAAGGAAGGGAAGAAGGAAAGAAAATAACAAATGTTAGCACGGATGTAGAGAAATTGGAATCCCTAAATACTGTTGGTAAAAGTGTAAAATAGTGCAGCCATTATGGAAAACAGTAAGGCACTTCCTCAAAAAATTAAAAACAGAATTACTGTATGATCCAGCAAGTCCACTTCTGGGTATATGCCCCAAAAAATTAAAAGCAAGGACCTGAAGACATATTTGTCCACCCATATTCATAGCAGCATTATTCGCACCAACCAAAGGTAAAAGCAACCCAGTGTCCATCAACAGATGAATGAATAAACAAAATGTGGCCTGTACATACAGTGGAATAGTGTTTGGCCTTAAAAGGAAGGAAATTCTGACACATACTTATGCTGAGTGAAATAAGCCAACCATGAAAAGACAAATACTGTATGATTCCATTCACATGAGGTACTGAAAACAGTCAAATTCATAAAGACAAAGTAGAATGGTGGCTGTCAGGAACTAGGGGCAGAGAAGTTTGGGGAGTTAGTGTTTAACGGGTACAGAGTTTCTGTTTTACAAGATGAAAAGAGTTCTGTAGATGGATGGTGGTGACAATAGCACAAAAATGTGGATGTACTTAATGCCACAGAATTGTACACTTAAAAATGGTTAAGATGGGGCTTCCCTGGTGGTGCAGTGGTTGAGAGTCCGCCTGCCGATGCTGGGACACGGGTTTGTGCCCCGGTCTGGGAAGATCCCACATGCCGCGGAGCGGCTGGGCCCGTGAGCCATGGCTGCTGAGCCTGCACGTCCGGAGCCTGTGCTCCGCAACAGGAAAGGCCACAACAGTGAGAGGCCCGCATACCGCAAAAAAAAAAAAAAAAAAAATGGTTAAGATGGTAATTTCTACGTTATGCATATTTTACCACAACTAAAAATAAATTTTAGTGTAGACCACAAGAAAGGGCTAAATAAATGCTAGTTGCCTGGAGGTGGGAGGGAGGAGAAATATTAGGGGTGAGTTTTCCCTTCCCCCAGAACGATGCAAAGTGTGACTGAACCCCAATCACACTGCTGCCCTCACGTCACCATCACACCTACCGATGGGAACAGACCTCCCTCCATGTTTCCTGTCACTCCCTTCAGTTCTATGTTTGTGAGTTATCTTCATTCATAAGAAATATATACTCCATACGTGTGCCTGTGTGTTGGGGGAGAGGAGGAAAGAGACACAGCTGATCCTCACTAGGCCTGTATCCTTCAAAAGCGTTACACTGGATGGAACCATACCCCGCCTTCTCAAACCCAGACACTGTCTTTATCAGTGAGCACCCAGGTGTGGCCACATACCCCCCTCCCTCCGGTTTTTAATTAACCTCTTAGCCCACCCAAGAGGCAAATTTATTTAGGCTCAAAGTAGACAGTGATGTCTGTTTAATTAGACGTTTTATCCCTGTTGGAAAGCGCTGTTAATTCAATCACTATCTCCCCATCACAACCCAGCAAGGACTTCAGTTGCTGTAGACACTTAAGCCCACAGGAGAAGAGAAAAAAAATCTATAAATCTATAATAGCCAATCCTGAGTGAGGTTGGTTAGCAAAGAAGGACTAGGACTCAAATAAATTAGGCAACAGGGCTTCCCTGGCGGTGCAGTGGTCAAGAATCGCCTGCCAATGCAGTGGACATGGGTTCAAGCCCTGGTCCGGGAAGATGCCGCACAGCAACTAAGCCCGTGCACCACAACTACTGAGCCTACTCTCTAGAGCCCGCGAGCCACAATGACTGAGCCCTCGTGCCACAACTACTGAAGCCCACACGCCTAGAGCCCATGCTCCGCAACAAGAGAAGCCACCGCAATGAGAAGCCTGAGCACCACAATGAAGAGTAGCCCCCGCTCGCCGCAACTAGAGAAAGCTGTGCACAGCAACAAAGAACCAAAGCAACCAAAAGTAGATAAATAAGCTAAACAAATTTATTAAACAAATAAATTAGGCAACAGATTAATAAAGTTGAGCTGATGCTGACCATCTGGGTGGCAGGGAGACCCAACTGGGTTTTGTTACCGTTTGCTGGATGGCTCTCTGTTTCTTGGCCTCGGAAGTCCATCCCTTGCTCCTTTATTTCCTTTTGGTTTCTAGCACTGGAGACAATGCCCAGAGCCTTCTTAAACATCAGTCTCCCACAGCTGGAAGAGCCCCAAAAGATCATCTTGGAGATGAGGAAAGTAAGGTCCAGAGACAGTGAGCAACCTGCCAAAAAGCTGGGTACACTCAGTGACAGGGCAGGGGCGGAATTCAAGCCTGAAGGTCCTCCCACTGCACTGCTCCACGTCCTTTCCACACATCACCTGCGTAAGCATACAGTATCATACACCCCATCCCCCCGCAAATCAGTCAGGAGCTCGCCATGGAGGCAGTCATTCATCAACCATTTTCCGTGAGTGTATTCACATGCCTCGGTCTGGCTGTGTGTTTCTGGGTGTTTCCAGCAGAGACTCACAGGCCATCTTTGAGGAAAGGCAGATGTGGCTCTTTGGTTCCAGGTTCACCTTAGGAACCAGACTTCACAAAGAGAGACCTTTCTTCTAAGAACACAGAAACAAGGATTTATTTTCCCACTTTGCCCCGGGGAAAGAAGGTTGCATGAATATAATGCCCCGTGCTGAGGTTAAATACTAACCCGTAAGGCAGGGAGCACCACCAGAACCCAGCATCACGAAGCGGCAGCAGCCATGGCATCTCCGTGGGCAGCAGGGCAAGCGTGTCCTCACACTCTCACCCATCAGCACCAAGTAACTGCTTTCTAAGCTTCATTTCAAAAGAGTCAATTTCCTTAGATAGCGAATAGTCTGAGAAATCCACTATGCCAGGAATAGAAAAGAGGGGAGGGAGAGAGAGAGAGAGGATCAAGGTGGCAGTTAAGGTTCTAAAATGCCCATGCTTAGCGCTAACTCACTGGCCTGAACCGAATGCCGGTAATCAAAGGGAATGCCATTTAACGTGTGCTAAGCTCACAGAGTTAATCAGAAATGTAGAACTTGAGGTCTGCATAATAGCCTTCACTCACCACACATTTCATGCTGCATTTTCAATTACCCCTTAGGAAATTAACTGTGCAGCTTAAATGAAATGTGTGGAATTCAGGAGAGATTAAACCTAATACAGTCCACTAGCAAAGCTTCGGCATTCAGAAGTTTAATGAGGTGTTGATGGGAAAGAAACTGCCCTAACCCTTGCTAACTCAGACTACTGTGCACAACACACGCAGAATCACAGAGAGGCCAGGTCCCCTGCATGCTTTTAGAAAGGCTGGGGCACTGAATATTCTAGAAGCAGCCTGTTCAACTTGTTCTCGTCCCTTCCTACTCTGACATCCAGGTTTCCCAGACCCTCCCAGGAATGACAGGAAAATGTCACACTCCACGAATCTTAATGTTTGGTTTTCTGGTTGTTTTGGTTGAGCCACTCACAAAGATTGCTTCTTCCTCTCCCAAATTGTTCAACTTTTTCTTAACTGTGATTTTTTTCTAAATTAACAAACAAATGTCCTTAATGAAACAACTAATTTTTTTATAAAGTGCACCACTTGTGAATTACATTTAAGCAAAACGGGCTTCTTGAAACAGAAGACAGCGTAAGATGTCAATGATATGTATTCTCTTCCTACTCGGTCCATCGAACAAGCTGGATGATCTTGCAAAAGTCACTTCACTGTTGTGTTTCAATCCAGCAGTCATTCACACAACAAATATTTACTGCACACCCACCATGGCAGAGAAGGCTGCGCTGGGTATCAGTTGGGAGGCACAGAGACGTCTAGAATAGGGCCCTAGTCCCCATGGAGATCAGAGTATCGGTGTGGAAGTCAGCATCTGCCAAGTGCTCAATGTCGAGCATGAGAATTCAGAGAGAAATCGCTTTGGCAGGAGGAGATCCGGAAAGGCATAGTGGAGACAGCCACACCCAAGTTGGACTTTGAAGGATAAGTGAGATTCAACAGGCAGAAAAGGGGGAAGAAGATTAAGGGCAGAAGACAGTAAAATAAAAAAGTGCGTTCAGAAAGTAGGGGTCCAGGTCAGCTGAGCTGGTAGCAAGGGAGAGTAAGACCAAAGAGTCAGAGCCTATGAAGGTCAGGCTGAGGAACTGAGACCCCATCCTCCATCAAGCCTTGTGTTTTGGGTAGAATAAAGCAAAGGAGAGAAGACAGGAGACTAGTTTGCCAGCTGATGGGTGAGGTCAGATGTACACTAACAAGACACGAGCTAGCATGAGCACAGTGGAAACAGAAAAAAATAGACTGAAGCAAGAAATATAACAAGAAATTTCATTCCAGTTCCAGAGTTCATCTTGGGGATAAGGAGAATACTCAAGCTGCCTGAGGTTTCCAAGAAGGTGTTGAGGATAACGATGGCAATGACATTAAGAATTTAAGCTTGGAATCTGAAAAAGTGTGTGTGTGTGTGTATACATATATACACATATGTATACATATATATAACTGAATCACTTTGTTGAACACCTGAAACTAACACAATATTGTAAGTCAGCTATACTTCAATAAAAATAAAATAGTAAATAAAAAAATATTTTAAGCTGGTTGGAAAGAACATTTTTCCATTTTAGAATGTTTGAGATTTAGGTGTTGGCTAAACCCGCAGGGGGAGGCCAACAAGAATTTAAATGAAGGACCATAGTTTGGGAGAAATCCATCTCCAATGCCTCATCTGTAAACTGAATTTAGACAAGATCAGTAAGTTCTCAACCCTGGATATGCATTAGAACCTGCTGGGACTTTCTGAAAGCATGGATGTCCAGGCCGTACCCCAGACCAATTAAGGCAGAATTGCTGGGGGGAGGAGGGTGGGTCTTGGCAGGCAGCACCAGTAGTATGATGCACACAAGGAAACTTCCAGCCCTTTGACAATTCTCTTCTTCACCTTATTCTGAGCAAAACTGTGGGGGGAAGGAAGTTCAATGACATTCAAATATTTACCTTTGATCAAAAATCCTGCACAATCAATTAAATATTCCAAAGTGAGGGCTGGTATCTATGTTCCATAGATTGGCATAGATTGTTGACTGGCAACATTTTTGTCCCCCCAGGAGAGAGCTACAGAAAACAAAGGGCTGAAAGGGAAAGAAGCCAGAGAAAGTCAGTGGGTTGGGTTTGGGGACAGGGTGGGGGAGGGTTGGCCACAAATCTGAAATCGTGGCATGGCTGCAAGTCGGGGCAGGTTGGGATCTGTGCTGCCTGGACACATTTCTCCACTATGGCCTTACTAATGATCCCACACACATTCTTTACTCCTTATGGCCTGGAAATCTTTTCCCATCTATTTTCTCATTTGATCTACAACCACCCTGTGAGCTAGACAGAACTGGCATTAATGATGATCTTTTTACAGATGGGGAAACAGAGGCCTGGCGATGGGAAGTGGCCCTTGCCCAAGTGCCCCAGCAAGCAAAGCCAGGATTGGAAAGGACACAGGGCCCAGGCCAGGATTCTTCCCACCATAGTCTGCTGCCTTCAGAGAACGGGGAATCTAGAGAACTTAACGGAGATGTGGGCGAGGCTTCAGAGGCAATGTGCTCTTAATTAAACATCCTCTTGGTTGGTCTATAAACCTTGTCCTCCACCAAGTTTAGAACTAGAACTCAAAGTATGGAGCAAGACAGGCTGGTTTTGTTTATTTTTTCCCCACATATCTTCTGTTCTTTCTTCTATCCAGTGGCCGAAGTGCCCAGGAGCAGTGAACTTGGAAAATGCAGTCAGAGCAGGAAGACCGAGAAGCAAGCAGTATGTATTCTCCAGAAGCTGGCTGATCATAACTACTAATCACCACTTAGCTCTGAAGAAAAGGCTGATGAAAACTCGGCTGGGGGTAGTACTGATGTATCCAGTCTTATGCTTCCCTTGCGCATATGGCAGGTACTCAAATATTTGCCAAACAAGAACTGGAGATTCTACTCTGGGGACTTCATTCTCTCTTGCCATGGAAAACACAACTTCACTTCGACCAAAAAACAAACAAACAAAAAAACCCCTCAACTTCACATTGTATTCCATTTACATCAATTAACATGACACATATAAGCCAACATAAACTCCCATACTCAGAGAGAATCATAGGATTACATCTACGCTCTCAGGAATCAATGGGTTTTGAGATCCACTCATGCAAAAAAGGAGTGTGTTGTAGGATACACAGAAATTCCGACACTAAAGACAGACCTCATTCCACCTCTTAGAAGCTATGTGTTCTTTCCCAGCTCTTTCTCTTTCTTCTCCATTTCTCTTTGGAGGATTCCTCTGCATTATATCCACAAGCCTGTGTCTATTAGGCCTTTCAGGATTCTGTTTCCTGGTTCAAATTCTCAAAATAGAGAATCTGATTGGGTGCTGGTCAGCCAATGGATTGGCTGAACTTTGGTCAGGTATCCACCACAGGTCCAGTTAGGGGAGGGGAGGGTGCCTGGTGTCAGCATGGCTCCCTGGTTCCACCCCTCCTTCAACTGAGGCTATAGGTAGGGGAGAAGCAATTATGAAAAGGAGGCTGTGGGTAGGACAAGCATCCAAAAACATATCTATTAGGATAATTGTCCTATATAATTGTGCTGAGAAGTTGTTTTAGCTAAATTAGCTGAAATAAAGACCAAGTTTGTGGGTCCCTATACCTCCATGAATCTGCATACTACCTATCTGTGCATGAGTCTTATGCTCTATCTCCCAGTACAAACTAGGAGATGAACCCCCTTTTAAAACTGTTATGTGTTTCAGGTGAGTTGGACCTTGAGTGTTGATTGCAGTAGTGGCTTTAAATTTTCAATATTCTTTCTTTGAAATAAATCTGTTTATACTCACTATGTTAATTGATGTAAATGATACACAATTTAGAGATTTGCTTTTCTGTCCAAAAACAGAAAAGTGGGATCAAAAGAAGAAAACCTAAGTCTTGTCTGGCAAATATTTGGTTACCTACCATGTGCCAGCACCATGCTAACCTGGATATGACATCACTTCATCCTCATACCTCCCCTCCAAGGAAGGTGTCATGATCTCCACTGAGCAAACAAGGAATCTTTTCTTTACCCAGAGAGTTTAAGCAATAGATCTGTAAGAGGAAAGAGAAAATGTGACTCCTGACTGCAAGGAGTTTACACTTTAAAGAGTTTAGTGTAGTGTGAATCCTAGAGCCAGACTCTCTGGGACTGTGTTACTTTGGACAAGTAACTAATATCTCTCTGCCTCAGTTTCCTAAACCTGTAACAAAGTGGTAATATTAGTCTCTATCTCATACGGTAGTTGCTCTAAGAATCGAACAAGTCACTAAATGAAAGACACTTAGAAGAGAGCCTGGAGTATAGTAAATGCTCAAAAATGCAACCAGTTATTATTATTATTACTAAATGTGCAAATATTTAAGTGCTAAATTGAAAGGAGGGTGACATGGGTGGGAGCTAATCAGCCTGGAAAGGCTTCATGGGAAAGTTGGGACTTGAGGAAAATTAGGTCTTAAAAGATGGGAGAGATGCAGGTAGGTGGAGAGAAGAGGGTGGGCAGCTCACCCTGAAGTCAGTGAGGTGCAGCATATGGGCAGATGCAAGGCAGGGCTGACCAGAACCAATCGTCCTCTGAGGATCTCTGTGTGTGCCTGGGTGTCTGGGAAGGAGCAAGGCGTACCAAATGGATGGGTGGGATGGGGCCAGATGGACAATCAAAAGAAGAGGTTAACCTTCCAGAGAGCCACCAGAAATTCTAGAACAAATGAGAGGCTTGATGAAGAAGATGTTTGAGAGAGAAGCAGAGTGCAGAGTTAATCAGAATGAAAGGAAGCACAGCCTTCCTGCTTCTGATATGGTTTCATGGGTTATACAGAGAAGCCCACTCCAAGACTATGCAAACCCAAAGGCAGTAGGCCTCCTTTCCTTACACAGATAAGTCAGTTCCCCATTCTGGGCCACAGTTTTCTCATCTATAAAATGTGGAGATGGAGACAGAGCAGGGGTGTACAGCAAGATCTGGTGAGTTATGAAAAGTGGCATATTACTCTCTTCCTCTTTCTCTTACCACCTCTCACCCAGTCTTGGAATCCACCTTGGCGAGAGTAAATAGCACAGCTCAAGTTGGCAAAATAGTCTGAAGGCCTTACATAGTTGGAAGACTGTAGAGATAAAATGACCTTTCTCTCCTCCGTGTCTGCCATCATTTCTGTAACTTCTAGGTATTTTTCAGAAGTCCTGGCTCCTTCACTTAGCAACCTGAGGAGTGTGAGCTTGTCCTGATGCCTCTGGGCTTCAGTGTTGTCAACCATAAAGTGGGATAATAATTCCTGAGCTGCTACTCTCCAGAGGGCTGTGAGGAGCACATGAAACTAAGGAATTCTGAAAACAAGCGCACTAACATTTGCATTAAAGGGTTCCCAGAAGAAGAGAGAGCAAAAAGAACAATGCAGATCTGAAAAAAAGTAACAGCTGAAAACTTCCCTAACTTGGGAAAGGAAATAGACCTCCAGGTCCAGGAAACACAGAGAGTCCCAAACAAGATAAACTCAAAGAGGGCCACACCAATGCACATTACAATTAAAATGGCAAAAATTAAAGACAAAGAGGGAATCTTAAAAGCAGCGCGGAAAAAGCAACTAGTTACAATACATATAAGTGAACTTCCATGAGACTGTCAGCTGACTTTCCAGCAGAAATTTGCAGGGCAGAAGAGAGCGGCACAGTATATTCAAAGTAATGAAAAAACCTACTCCAAGAATATTCTACCAGGCTTTCATTCTGATTTGAAAGAGAGAGAAAGAGTTTTACAAACAAACAAAAGCTAAAAGAGTTTAACACCTCTAAACCAGCTTTGTAAGAACTTTTAAAGGGGCTTCTCTAAACTGAAAAGACCAAAACTAGAAATATGAAAATTTTGAAAGGAAAAATCTCATTGATAAAGGCAAACATACAGTAAAGGTAGTAAGTCTAATTGGTACAGGCAAACATACACTTATAAAGCTAGTAGGAAGGTTAAAAGGCAAAAGTAGTAAAATCATCTATATCCATAATAAGTAAAGAGATACACAAAACAAAAAGATGTAAAGCATAAGGTCAAAAACAGTACACTTTTCTGGGGGAGGGGAAGTAAAAATGCAGGGTTGTTAGAATGTATTGAAACTTAACAGATCAATAACTTAAAATAATCATATATTTGTGTGTGTGTGTTGTTATATATGAACTTCACAGTAACCAAGCCAAAAACCTGTAACAGATACACATACAGAAAAAAGAGAAAGGAATCCAAACATAACACTCTAGACAGTCATCAAATCACAAGGGAAGAGAGCAAAAAAAAAAAAAAAAAAAAGAAAGGAACAAAAAGGAACTACAAAAACACCCAGAAAACAATTAACAAGATGGCAATAATTACTTTAACTGTGAATTGACTAAAGGTGCTAATCAAGAGACATAGAATAGCTGAATGGATACAAAAACAAGACTCATCTATACACTGCCTATAAAAGACTCACTTCAGATCTAAAGACACACACAGATTGAAAGCGAAGGGATGGAAAAATGTATTACATGCAAATAGAAGTGAAAGAAAGCTTGGGTTCCATTACTTACATCAGACAAAATAGACTTTAAAAACAAAGACTGCTACAAGAGACAAAGAAGGACATTACATAATGAAAAAGGGATTGATTCAACAAGATATAACACTTGTAAATGTAGATGCACCCAACATAGGGACACCTAAATACATAAAACAAGTATTAGCAAACATAAAGAGAGAAATGGACAATAACACAGAAATAGTAGGTGACTTTAACACCCCACTTACATCAATGAACAGATCATCCAGACAGAAAATCAATCAGGAAACAATGGCCTTAAATGACACATTATACCAAATGGATTTAAGTAATATATATATATAACATTCCATCCAAAAGCAACAACATAAACATTCTTTTCAAATGCACATGGAACATTCTCCAGGATGGATCATGCTAGGCCACAAAACAAGTCACAATAAATTTAAGATTGAACTCATATCAAACCCCAATGTAATAAAAGCCATTTCTGACAAACCTACAGCCAACATTATATTCAATGGGGAAAAGCTGAAAGCATTTCCTCTAAGCTCAGGAACAAGACAGGGATGCCCATTCTTGACACTTTTATTCAACATCTTATTGGAAGTCCCAGCCACAGAAAGTAGACAAGAAAAAATAAAAGGAATCCAAATAAGGAAGAAAGAAGTAAAACTGTCACTGTTTTAAGATGACATGATACTATATATAGAAAATCCTAAAGACACCACCAAAAAAACCATTAAAATAAATGAATTCAGTAAAGTTGCAGGATACAAAATTAATATCCTGACATTTGTTCCATTTCTATACGCTAACAATGAACTATCAGAAGGAGAAATTAAGAAGACAATCCCATTTACAACTGCATCAAAAAGAATAAAATACCTAGGAATAAACCTAACTAAAGAAGTTAAAAACTTTTACCTTGAAAACTATAAGACATTTGCAAAAGAAATCAAAGACAACACAAACAAATAGAAAAATATACTGTGCTCATAGATTAGAAGAACTAATATTGTTAAAATAACCATACTACCCAAGGCAATCTACAAATTGAATGAAATCCCTTTCAAAATACCAATGGCATTTTTCACAGAACTAGAACAAATAATTCTAAAAGTTGTATGGAAACATAAAAGATCTTGATTAGTCAAAGCAATCTCAAGAAAGAACAAAGTTGGAAGTATCATGCTCCCTGATTTCAAATTATACTGCAAACTACAGTCATCAAAACAGTATGATGCTTATTTACCTCTCTGAGCCTCTTTACTTCATGTATAAAATGGAGATAACAATACCTATGTTATCTGTCTTATATATGTCATATCTTATTAATGGTGACATCTACCCAAAAAAAGCTGTGTGACCTTGAATAAGACACTATTATGCCTCAGTTTTCTCACCTGTAAAATGGAGAAAATACCTAAATCATAAGGCTATTTGACTTTTCAAGAGGGAGAACCACATTTAAGATGGTTTCTAATTAAATGTGGAGTCTGACTGTAAAGCTTTAGCAGTATTCATTCTTTAAAAGTTCAAGTTGAAAAAAATATCTGAATTAGGATTCTCAGAGAATCTTGGAATGCAACTGCAACTTATTAATGCTCCAAAAATTCAAATGGAAAAAATATACTTGATTTTGGATTCAGAGAGAATCTCAGAATGTGGATAAAATGGAACCTTTTTTTTTTTTTACATCTTTATTGGATTATAGTTGCTTTACAATGTTGTGTTAGTTTCTTCTGTACAACAAAGTGAATCAGCTATATGTGTACATATATCCCCTCCCTTTTGAGCCTCCCTCCCACCCACCCACCCTATCCCACCCCTCTAGGTCATCACAAAGCACCGAGTTGATCTCCCTGTGCTATACAGCAGCTTCCCACTAGCTATCTGTTTTACACATGGTAGTGTATACATGTCAGTGTGATGTGGTTGGACCTAGAGTCTGCCATACAGAGTGAAGTAAGTCAGAAAAAGAAAAACCATACATTAATGTATATATATGGAATCTAGAAAAATGCTATTGATGAACTTAGTGACAGGGCAGGAATAGAGATGCAGACGTAGAGAAGCTGGGATGAATTGAGAGATAAAATGGAATCTGGATTTCTTGGGCTGTGTCAGTAGTTTTTCTGCCCAGCTTGTGAGCTGGGTAGTAGAAAAACAGCTCAGGAAGAGAAAAAAGTCTGTTGAGAAGTTGGGCTTGGAGCTGTATGGGGCCTGGCAGCTGCCAAGGGCACATGCCTCAAGGTAACCTAAACCCACAGGTGAAGAAGCAGCCACACATAGTGCTCAGGAGGGTGGCTGTCATCAGAGGTCTGGGTTGGTATGCATACCACATGGCTTTATGAAGAGCTTTAATGAGCTAATCCCTGCAAAAGCCTTAGCACAGTGCCTGGATCAGAGGAAGCATTCAATACACACTAGCTATTGATACTGGTTTAGTTCAATAAACACATTGAGCACTGTGCCAGGAACTGGATAAAAAGCTGAATAAATCCAGTCCTGGCCCTTGAGAAAACATGCAGAGAAAGTGTTAAAGAATCCACCCAGGCACAAACCTACTCACAACCTTCTGGGTTTTGGCCAACAGCCATAATGAGAGCTGTCAGGCCATCATGAGTAGAATGCTTATCTCCTATAGATGTACTTGTATAAATGTAAGTTTCATTCCTGGAGAGCCCTTTACACCAGAGAAATACCATATATACTTTATGCAACTGCAGGTATGTGCTTTTTTAGATATCTGCTAAGTATTAAATGCAAATATTAAATCTAAATACTTAATATTAATCTTTAAAATGTTATTTTGGGAGAATTTTTCAACATGGACTGGACTGGCTGAAGTATTTTAAAATAAGAATGCAATGAAGTTTAGACAAGAGATGACAGCTCTTCCTGGTAAATCTCCCAAAAGCAAGAGGAAGCATTTATTTTTTTCATCGGTCCCTAGGTTTTCAAACTGCATTCAAAATCATGAGTCACGTGTCTCAAAAACTTTTCCTTGCCCATTTGATGCTCACAAATACCACTAAAAGTGTGTAAGCTGTAAACGTAAGCTGGGGAAGGGGCAGTTTCTCTGGAAAACTTTTTCAGTGATCTTCTTTCACAGATGTTAAATGATGTCTCTATCCTCTGGATGATTCTAGTTCTTTTGGGTCTTTTTTACTATTAACTCACTTGCCTCAGTTAAGCAACCTGCTAGTTCACACAGCTGAGTACTTACACCTCTGAGTCTCCATTTCCTCGTCTGTTAAATGGGGATAATTAATAGAAACTACCTCCAAGGACAATAAAGTTATTACATATAAAGTTATAGAACAGAGTTATTACATATAAAGAGAGTTATTACATATAAAGCTTTTAGAACATTACCTTGATAATAAATGCTTAGTAAGTATTAGCTATTACCATAACTACATTACTATTGTAAATACTTCAGAGCTTCTTTTTATATCTGTACATGCTGTTTCCGTCAAATACTCCAAATAGGCCATGAGCTTTGTTTCTTAGGTAAACAAACCACCCTTTCTTTGCTTCTGTGGAAAATGTATTTCTTTGATGTCTTATCAATCTCCTCGTAAGCATTTTAAAGAGAAATTGTATCTTTATGCCAAAGTGTTTGCTTAGTAAAAAGGCATATGAAATTTTCTCCCTCATGAAGCAGCTCATTGCATTTTTTTTGGAGATTACATTTTATTTATTTATTTATTTTATATTCAAAATTTTTTTAATTTTTTATTTTATATTGGAGTATAGTTGATTAACAATGTTATGTTAGTTTCAGGTGTACAGCATAGTGATTCAGTTATACTGACACATGTATCTCTTCTTTTACAAATTCTTTTTCCATTTAGGTTGTTATATAACACTGAGCAGAGTTTCCTGTGCTATACAGTATGTCCTTGTTGGTTATCCATTTAAATAGAGCATTGTATACTTCTCAATCCCAAACTCCCTAACTATCCCTCCCCCTGCCACCCTTCCCCTCTGGTAACCGTAAGAACAAAGCATGCAAATGCCAAGGTGTTCTCTAAGTCTGTGAGTCTGTTTCTGTTTTGTAAATAAGTTCATTTCTTTTTTTTTTAGATTCCACATATAAGTGATATCATATGATATCCATCTTTCTGTGTCTGACTTACTTCACTCAGTATGACAATCTCTAGGTCCATTCATGTTGCTGCAAATGGCATTATTTCATTCTTTTTAATGGCTGAGTAATATTCCATTATATACATGTACCACATCTTCTTTATCCATTCTTTATTTATTCATTTTATATTCAAATTTCTTTTTATTAAATTTTTACTGGAGTAGTTTTATCACTGAGGGTTGCACTGAAAATCTGAGGAAATCTTATTATGGTAAGAAATGTCAGAAATCAGAAGACAGGACACAGAAGGATGGAGCAGCTACAGAAGAGTGATGGCTGAGAGGCCTGGAAGTGCCTGGGGGCACTTCAGAATCATTTGCACCAGACCCTCCCTACTCAAAGTGCAGTCTGTGGACCAGTAGCACTGGTAACATCTGAAATGTAGAATCTCAGGCTCTATGAGAACTACTGAATCAGAATCTGCATTTCAAAAATATACCAAGGGGATTTGTGGACACAGTAAAGTTTGAGAAGCACCAACTTAGGCAACTTTTTAAAAATACCAATGCCCAGACATCTGTCCCCACATAAATAAAATCAGATTCCCTGAGGGTGTGGCCTGGGTTTCAGTATTTTTTTAAAAACCTCCCCCCGGGTGATTCTAATGTGCAGCTAGGGTTGGAAACCCTACAGAAGAGGAAAGCTGAACTGGGTATGGCAATATGGCCAGGCATCAACCTGGTGGAAATGGAAAGAACACCATTCTAAGCAGAAGGATGAGTGGAGCTCACGTGCAGAGGGACGGTGAAGCCAGATGTCACGGGGTTTGTTGTAGCTGAAACAGAAGACAGAGTCATGGGAGAGGAGGCTAGACTGTCAGAGGACAGGTCATGAAAGGTGTTTAATAAGGACTTTAGAACATAACCTGCTCAGGGAGCCTTTGAAGGGTTTACTGAGCACTAGATTTTGTGTATCAGAAAGATCACTCCATCTGCTGTAGAGAATGGATTTGACAGGAACAAGACACAGGACAGGAAGGCCAGTTACAAAGATAATGGATCAGGGACTTCCCTGGTGGCATAGTGGTTAAGAATCCACCTGCCAATGCAGGGGACATGGGTTTGGTCCCTGGTCCGGGAAGATCCCACATGCCGCAGAGCAACTAAGCCCGTGAGCCACAACTACTGAGCCCGTGTGCCACAACTACTGAGCCTGTTCTCTAGAGCCCTTGAGCCACAACTACTGAGCCCGTGCGCCACAACTACTGAAGCCCACATGCCCAGAGCCCATGCTCTGCAACAAGAGAAGCCACCGCAATGAGTGGCTTGCGCACCACACGAAGAGTAGCCCCCGCTCACCGCACTAGAGAAAGCCCGCACGAAGCAACAAAGACCCAATGCAGCCAAAAATTAATTAATTAATTAATTTTCTTTAAAAAGATAATGGATCATTCCTGATAAAGACGAAGGGCCTGGATCAGGCTAATTGTACTGAAGTTAGAGAAAGGGGGACGGGCTCCAGAACTAGCAGAGGAGGCAAACTAGGCAGGACTTTATGTGGGAAGAAAGGAACTTCACTAAGAAAACTTAAGAACAGGAATAATCAGTTACAGGGGGAAAGTCTAGCATCCCAAGGAGGTGGCTACATGGGGAAAAATTTATAAGGGGGAGGGGGAGCAGAGAAGGGATTTTAGAGTCAGTGTAGCAAGACCTAAAGTTTGCCAGGGAATTCAGGGGGAGAAGGGGCCCCTGGGAACGGACCTGGCTCAGCTTAGGGGACACAGCTATCTATCTCCCTCTATTCTACCTTGGCATTCGCATGCTTTTGTCCCAGTGGGTCGTCAGCTGCTGAAGGGCCAGGGCTTGTCCTTTCGTGCTTGTGTCCCAGAGCCGAGCCTGGTACCTAGCACATGGCAAACGCTCAACCATTGTCTACAGGATGAAGAGAGGGCGGGGAGAGACACCCCCAGAGAGAAGTTGAGAGAGCCAGGCTCTCCAAACCCAATGCAGTGCCAAGCCGTCTACTTCTCACACTGCAGTCCGAGTAGCCTCTTCCTGAAGCCCTGATCCCAATGAGCGAATGAGACCGGTCCTTCTCAAACTTCCACACGCGTCCGAATCAGCTGCGGGTTGGGGGAGTGGGGGGAGGATCTCGGTAAAATGAAGATTCTGACTCCGTAGGGATGGGGTAGGGCTGAGATTCTGCATTTTGCTAATGATGTGCATTTCAAGTCTCAAAGAACTGCTTAAAAGAAACAGACCTGGAACCTGTAGATCAGGCAGCAGCAGCTAGGGTAACCTGGAAATTTTCCCCAAAATGGTATCTCTATTCTTCTGGCTCATTTTTAAGAGAATAAAGATCAGACCTATGAGCAGATGAAGAGATGGTGCCCCACCTTTGGGCTCTGAAAGGCATGGAGGTGGGAAATAAGACTCATGTGTCTAAGGGGGAAAAATATCAAGGATTCACTGGGCTGCAGGAACAGCAGAAGGTGGGTGTGAGATCTCCTCCCGAGGCCAGACTCTGACTCAAGAGGGAGGGTGTGGGGTAGGCCTATTTCTAAAACCCCCTCCCCCTGGGTCCTGCCTTCAACAACAGATTTTCTTCTCTCTCTGCACTCTGAATTCCTTTCTATCTGCTGAAATCAGGATGATCACAGCCTTTATCCCTGCCATTTCTGGAATCTCTAATCTTGTAATGCATTTAAAATGCATTCGTGTAACTGCCTTCATCTGGCTTGCTGCAGCTGGAGATGGGTCTGATAAGAGAGCTCCCCTAACTGCCTGCAGATAGGAAAGGGAATTTGGGGCGAGCACAAAGCATGAAGGGAGCTACATGGAGCATCATGCTCCCCCGGCAGTTCTCCAAGTGACGTTCTTCTTGCAGCATATCCAGGTGGGCTTCTGGCCAATCTCTTCTCTATCAAGGCTTACAAAAGACCAGTACATTTTCCTGCTTGCACTTGTGGAAAAGTAAATTAATCTTTTACCTTTGAAACTCCTCGGTTGAACTTTCAAGGTCCTCCCTCATTGTGTAACCTCACCAGCCACTGCACAGGCAGGGCAAGCTCATTGCTATCACCACTGTTCTTTTGCTTGTTTATTCTTGCTGAGGATGCCCTCCCTCTGCCTATTCACTCTTCAAGGTGCAGCTCAAGGCCTGCCCTCTCCAGGAAGCTCCCCTCACCATCCTCTCTAGAGTCCTGGTTCCCTCCTGCCTCCTGCCCTGAGCCAGCAACACAGAACTTCAGAGAGCACTGTAATCTGAGAACTTCTGTCTCTAAGTTTTTCTACTCCAACCAGACTACAGATTGCCTGAAGGTGGGGACCAAGTCTTTTTCTTTTGCATTCTGCTCAGAACCTGGTTGAGTGACAGGCCTGCATCGGTGGCCAGTAAGCATTTCCTCATTTATTCCATTATGCATCGCTGACCACCTATTTTTAGGTGGTGAATTTGGTGCAGTGGATTTTTAAGTGGCACACAGAGTTTATGGTTTGCAAGGACCACAAGATTCATAGGCCAAAATTTAAGGATTTGGAGCTGAACACAAACTCATTTGAGAATTTTATGTCTTCTTGCCATATTCCTCTCCTTCATCCTTATACCCTAAATAATAGTGGAATTCGCACATAGCAGTAGTAATAGTAGTAGTGGTGGTGGTGGTAGTGGTAGTAGTGGTGACAGTAGTAGTGGATCCTACCCAGTCTGTCACCCCTCGTTACCTTTCTGACCTCTCTTATCCCCTCATCCTCTGCACTCCAGACAACTGATCTCCCTTTTGTTCCTTGAACACGCCAGGCATGTTTCCACCTCAAGGCCTTTGAACTTGCTCTTCCCCAATTAGGCACATGGCTCACTCACTCACCTCCTTCAGGACTTTTCTCAGAGGGAGACTTCTTAGTGAGGCTTTCTGGACCATGCTATTTATAATTACAAACTCTCCTATACTGTTGGTAGGAATGGAAATTGGTGCAGCCACTATGGAGAACAGTATGGAGGCTCCTTAAAAAACTAAAAATAGAGCTACCATATGATCCTGCAATCCCACTCCTGGGCATACATCCAGAGAAAACCATAATTCAAAAAGATACATGCACCCCAATGTTCACTGCAGCACTATTTACAATAGCCAAGACATGGAAGCAACCTAAATGTCCATCAACAGATGAATGGATAAAGATGTGGTACGTGTATACAATGGAATATTAGCAATAAAAAGAATGAAATAATGCCATTTGCAGCAACATGGATGGACCTAGAGATTATCATACTAAGTGAAATAAGTTAGACAGAGAAAGACAAATATCATACCATAGCACTTATATGTGGAATCTAAAATATGACACAAATGAACTTATTTACAAAACAGAAATAGACTCACAGACATAGAAAACACACATGGTTACCAAAGGGGAAAGGGGGAGGGGGGAGGGAGGGGGGATAAATTAGGAGTTTGGGATCAGCAGATACACAATACTGTATCTAAAATAGATAAACAACAAGGACCTACTGTATAGCACAGGGAACTATACTCAATATCTGGTAATAAATCATAATGGAAAAGAATCTGAAAAAGAATATGTATATATGTGTGTATGACTGAATCACTTTGCTGTACACCTGAAACTAACACAACATTGTAAATCAACTATACTTCAATAAAAAAAAATTATAATCCACCCATTTGCTCCCCTCCAACACTATCTCCCTTCCCCGATTGATTTTTCTCCATAACACATATCACCACCTTATGTACAAAAAAATGGATTTCGGGGCTTCCCTGGTGGCGCAGTGGTTGAGAGTCCGCCTGCCAATGCAGGGGACACGGGTTCGTGCCCCGGTCTGGGAAGATCCCACATGCCGCGGAGTGGCTGGGCCCGTGAGCCATGGCCGCTGAGCCTGCGCATCCGGAGCCTGTGCTCTGCAAAGGGAGAGGCCACAAAAAGGGGGGGGCCCCGTAACCCAAAAAAAAAAAAAAAAAAAAAAAAAAAAAGGATTTCTTTATTGTTTGTTATCTGTCCCTCCTGGTGGAATGTAAGCTACATGATGGCAGGAAATTTTTGTTTTCTTTTGTTTTTTTGTTTTGTTTTTTTTTGCCATAGGCGGGCCTCTCACTGTTGTGGCCTCTCCCGTTGCGGAGCACAGGCTCCGGACGCGCAGGCTCAGCGGCCATGGTTCACGGGCCCAGCCGCTCCGCGGCATGTGGGATCTTCCCGGACCGGGGCACGAACCCGACTCTCAACCACTGCGCCATCAGGGAAGCCCTGGCAGGAAGTTTTGTAGGTGGAATTCACGGCTGTACCTCCATTGCCTAGAACAGTGCCAATTACACAGTAGGTGTGCAAAAGCATTTATTAAATTAATTAAAAAAAACAGAACTTCCCACAGTGTATTATGTGAACCATGGGGTGATACTCGAGATGATGTTAGGGAGCCTATGGACCAATTATTTTATAGTCACATATTTAATAATATGTTTAAAAAATTGAAATAGAACATCAAAAACAATTCCATGGATATAGTTGCTTAGTATGAGCTTAAGTTTTTTAAAGTGAATAAATTTTAAACTGTAATGGTAAATTGTAAGTGACTGTTCAAATAATTAAAATATAAGGTAAATAGTAAAGAAAAATATTAGATAAATAGAAATATAAGTTCCACCCAGATGTTACAAAATCATGACAGTGGTCAGCAAAAGACTGAAATTTGACTCCTACTGGGTTAGTGATAGGTCGGTAATTTGATGGTGTTGATACTGTGAATTTTTCAAAAACTCTAATCTCTGTGTTAATCATAATGCTGTTTGGTTTTCAGTATCTCTGAGATGTGCCAGTGTAGCATTTCTATCCATTGAATATATTGGGCTCAGAATTTATTTCAGTTTGGTGTTCTGTACAAACCTAGTATCTGGTTAGCAATGAAATAATGAATGGCAATAATAATAGGTAATCTTTATTTATAATAATGATAAGTAACATTTATTGCTAAGACTTTTAGATTCATTATTGCATTCACCTCTCACAACCTTGTGAAATAAGCACTATTATAATCTCACTTGACAAATGAGAAAACTAAGGGTTAGAATTCCATGAATTTGCTCAAGATATCACAACTAGCAAAGCAGCTAGAATTCAAAGCTAGGGAGTCTGAATTCAAATCCAATCTTTTAATCATGATGGTTTTGCTTTTCAAACTATGATATTTATCATTTTATTTATGAATTTTTGAACTACACAGTAAAAAAAAATCAAGCTTCTCTATTTTTTAGGAAACCTATGAATGAAGATGAAATTAATATATTTCCTCCTACCATCTTTCCCTCCTATTACCCAATTTTGGTTGTTAACATTCTTTTCTGCTATTTTTTTAAATTTTATACCTTTATATGTATTGATACCCTGTTACTTGATTTGCAGATTTAAACAATATCTTTGGACCCACCACAAGAAATGAGAAAATTCATAAATACTTACATCGCCCACCTTATCATTCTCTCTACCATGTGATATTTTTAATTATTTTTGTACATTACCTTTCTTCATAATGTTCACATTGTGTTCTGAGCCGTAATTGCCACTGCTGTTAGTTTTATTGCTGCATTTAGATAGATTCAATCCCTACTGCTAGTCCTTTCTGCTCTAGCTCCCCCACTGACCTTTTATACAACTAAACATCCTTTAGTAGTTTTCCAAGGTCTTGTGAGGACTATATTTAGCACTGCTACATACATCTGTGCAGGTTGTGCATAAGGCATATTTCCAGGGAGCACCATTCACGTTACAGTCTACGGAATGCCATATATACATATGACACATGTGGCAGCCTTGACTACATTCTTTTTTATTATTTATTTTTATTGAAGTATAGTTGATTTACAATGTTATGTTAGTTTCTGGTGTACAGTAAAGTGATTTAGTTCTGTGTATATATATAGAGAGAGAGATATAGATATAGATATATAGAGAGAGAATATATATATTCTTTTCCATTACGGTTTATTACAGAGTATTGAATATAGTTCCCTATGCCATATAGTAGGACTTTGTTGTTTATCTGTTTTATATATAGTTGTTTGTTAATCCCAAGCTCCTAAATGACTGCCTTCTTCAAGTTCTGTCATATTTGAAAATGTCTGTCATTGTTTATTTACTTTCGCACAGTTTATCTGCGTGTAACATTTTTTTTCTTTCCCTGAGGACTTTCTAATCATTGCTCTAATCATTACTGAAATGCTTTCTAACATTAACTAATACCATGGAGAAGTGCGATATGTGAAGCTGGCCTGTGTGCCAAACTTGATTTTATGGATTCTTAAAAGTTAGATGATTAGGGTTTTGCTGCTCTGATGGGTTAGAAATAACATCTTATTAGTAGTAGTATTGATGGACGTGTCCCTTATTATTCCTTTTATTATTTTATTATATGTGTATATATTAATATTATATAATACATGTTATATATAATTATATATTATGTGTAATTAATATATTATATTTTATATATTTGCTATTAAAAACAAAGTTGGACATCTTTTCATGAGTTAAACTCTTTTAATTTGCTTTTCTGTGAGCTGGTTGTTCATGACCTTTGTCCATTTTTCTACTGGTTTGTAGGTCTTTCTCTTGATGATTTCTAGAAGTTCTATTAGAGAGATTAGGCCCTTGCAGATCAAGACATGCCTCCTCCAGCAAACTTCACTTGAGTTATATACTAAGAGAGACTAAGAGTGCCAGCAAAGTAGCAGACGCAAAAGGGGTTTAACGTGGGGGACACGACGTGAGATAAACTACAGCAAAGGAAGGAAAGGGTTAGCCATCCATATGCTTAGTACTTCTTATTTGGGATCTGTGAAGACTTTAGCTTGTGAGGGCAGAATTCACTATGTGTCCTGAACATGGTGCTCTGAGCCTGCCAGTTCCATAGCCCCCTTAAGAGGGAGAGGCCAAAGCAATCATTTGCCTCTAAAGCCAGGTAACACCCTCCACCCCCTACAAAACTGGGCACCTGACTCCAAAAGCAGCCCTCTAGGGACTTCCCTGGTGGTCCAGTGGGTAAGACTCCGCACTCCCAATGCAGGGGGCCCGGGTTCAATCCCTAGTCGGGGAGCTAAATCCCGCATGCATGCCACAACTAAGAGTTCACATGCCACAACTGAGATACCTTGAGCCAGCCCTCTTTACTCAACAGAGATGGCTGATACTGGCTGGTGACTAACTGAACCAATTAGATTCTTTCATAATGAGCCTGTTCATGATACACACAAAGAGGGAGATAGACACAGAGCAGAAGTAGAGAAGCATATGGTGAGAAGGACAGCAGAAGCAAATAGAAGCAGAGAGAGACAGAGAGTATAGCTGAGATGTGAGTATGGTATTGATGTTAGGGGTAGGAACAGCCAAATGACCAGACCCACACAGGCAGTCACTGAGCCCCGTGGTCAGGAGAGCTGCTCTGCACCCTGAACTGTGTTCCTAGTCTGTGGAGTCAGGCTAAGTGACAGGTACTTGTCAAAACATATCAAATGGTAAATTTAAGATTTATGCATTTCATTGTATATAAATTTTACCTCAAAAGGGAACAAAAGAACCATAAACAAATATTAAACTCTAATAATATTCAGCTGAAGTGTTTGGGCTGATGGGTTCTGCCATTTAATTCTAAATGCATCCAAAAGAATATGGTGTGACAGACGGTAAAAGAGGAGCAGGTAGGGGGACAGGTACGTGGTAAAGGTACTGCACTAAAATGTAAATGGTCGAATCTGAGTGGTAGGTATATGGATGCTCACTATAAGATTCTGCAAACTTTTTTGTATTTTGAAAATGTTTGTCATAAAATCTTATAGACAAAAGCTTTGGGGAACGGCTAACTCACGGAAAATAAATAGTCAATTACGTCAAAATGAATCAACAGAGGAAGAAAAGAAAACAGCACAGAAATTAAGTGAAAGAGAGAGCCAAAAAAAAAAAAAAAGTGTTGGGTTCAGAGTGAATAGGCCTCAATTTTAAAAGAACAAAGATTGGGACCCATGAGGAGAGAGCAATCAAAGGAAATGTGTAGGTCTTAATAAAATTACATCTATACAGAAAAAGCACAATTTAGAAATACATAAAAGTAGTAAAATGAAAAACATTAAAGTCACAGTTGGTATGGCCCTGAGAGAGAAGAAACTGGATGTGATTTTAGTACAAGAAATAAAGCTTAATACCTAGAGAGAATTTTATTATACCTAAAGGGAGTGGGTTTTAGGCATCTTTCCACAAGTCAGTAATAGGGAAAGGGAATCATGTAGAGGTAGAATTTCGTTTAATATACAAAATGAGGATGTTTGGAAGAAAGAGAATCTCAGTTGCCAGATGTATATTTATAATGCTGCATATGAATGGGAGCCTGGGAATAATAATAAAATGTGTAACTGCTTCCCAAAAGTCATCTTTCCTCCATACAAGAATATTTCAATTGCATGTTTAAAAAAGGCAGACACATGAGAAGCCATCAGAAGTCAATCTATAATAAACAGGGTCTCTGGGCAGAGTTTGGGAAGGCTAATTGAAGAATTCATGACAACTGGGCTACCCATCGAGTCAGAAACTGAACACATTTCTGCTGTTTACTAATGACATATTCAATCAATATTTGGGCAGAAAGGGCACCTATGAAGCTACAAATATAATTAGAAATCTTCTAAGGCTTCGTGTCCTGATCTGTAAAATGGAAACAATTCTCAAGTGTCTGACTCATTATAAGTCCTCGATAAGTGTTCCTACTGATTTGTGAGAATACATGAATAAAGATGTTTACTTACATACACATGCCTGGAACACCAGAGAAGGAAGTAGATTGGTAGAATTTTCTGGATTGTGAAAGAGAAAGAAAGAAAGGTTAGAGACTATGGGCTTCCCTGGTGGCGCAGTGGTTGAGAGTCCACCTGCCGATGCAGGGGACACGGGTTCGTGCCCCGGTCCAGGAGGATCCCACATGCTGTGGAGCGGCTGGGCCCGTGAGCCATGGCCGCTGAGCCTGCATGACCAGAGCCTGTGCTCAGCAACGGGAGAGGCCACAACAGTGAGAGGCCCACGTACCGCAAAAAATAAATAAATAATAAAGATTAGAGACTATAAAGTATAAGGTGTAGGATAAAGTTTTTTTGAGCATTCCATAGTAATTGCTGAAAATTATTCAATATATAGTAAATTTGGTAGAATTTAGACTGAGCTAGATTTTATTAGATCAAGAAGGAATTTTTTTGGTGACCAAAAGAATGATGGAGGGAAGAGAGTTCCAAATGTCCTTGAAGATTTGGAAGAGTTGTGATACATGTTAAAATGGGCACAACTGATGGAAAGAATAAAGTCACACGTTTGCTTGCTAGTTATAAAGAGTGGCATAGGCTCGTTGTTAAAAATTCAAATAATACCAAAATGTATAAGGCAGAAAGCCAAGGTCTCCACCTTCAATTAGATAAATGAGAATTTTAAAATAAAAGTAAATACTCCTCCTCCAACTCCTGGGACAGCTTTTAATCCATGAATTGGTCACTCCAATTTTAATCCATGAAATAGATGTACCAATTCAATCAGATTTCTGGGCTGGGGCCCAAGCATCAGTAGTTAAATCTTCCCAGTTGATTCCAATGTGTAGCAATTGGAGAACCACGTTTTTTGGGTTTTTTTGCGGTACGCGGGCCTCTCACCGCTGTGGCCTCTCCCGTCACGGAGCACAGGCTCCGGACGCTCAGGCTCAGAGGCCATGGCTCACGGTCCCAGCCGCTCCGCGGCATGTGGGATCCTCCCGGATGGGGGCACGAATCCGTGTCCCCTGCACCGGCAGGCGGACTCCCAACCACTGCGCCACCAGGGAAGCCCGAGAACCAGGTTTTGAGAGCTATGGTTCTCCAAGGGTAGGCCTCAAATCAGCAGCATCAGCAACACCCGCAACTTGTTAGAAATGCAAATTTTGGGCCCCCAGGCCCACTATAACAGGTGTTCTGAGACCAGTTTCCAGAATTGGGTGGGGAAGGTAAGCGTTCCCCCCATACCAACAAGGAGCCATTCTCCAGACACCTGTTGGGCAACCTAGCATTCAACTCAATCTGACACCATCTACCCAAAGACAGCACCAGATTCTACAGGTTCAGGGCCCAGTCCCACAAGACTGAGCACCCTAGCACCACCACCACTTCAGCCACCCGGTTGCAAGACCAGTTTGTTACCCGTACTTCTGACCAACTGGTTATACATCAGAGGTTCCCACGACCCCCTCCTTAGCTTTGATTAATTTGCTAGAGCAACTCACAGAACTGAGAGAAACACTTTACTTACTGGTTTATCATAAAAGAATGTAACTCAGGAACATCCAGATGGAAGAGGCGCACAGGGCAAGGTATGTGAGAAGCATCACCCTCCGCAAGTCACGTATTCACCAACTAGGACACTCTCCAAACCCTCTCCCCTTTGGGTTTTTAATAGAGGCTTCATTACACAGCCATGCTTGATTAAGTCATTGGCCAATAGCGATTGATTCAACCTCCAGCCCCTCCCCACTCCCCGAAGGTCAGGGGTTGGGAGTGAAGGTTCCAACCCTCCAATCACAGGGTTAGTTCTGCAGGCAACCAGCCCCCATCCTCAGGTTACCTGGGGTCATTCCAAAAGTCACCTTGTTAACATAACAAAAGACATTTTACCACTCTCATCACTTGGGAGATTCCAAGGATTTCTGGAGCTTTGTGCCAGAAAAGACCAAATATATATTTCTTGCTATAAATCACAATACCACACACTAAATAAAAACTCCAAAGGGGACCCAGCGATTTGTGCTTTAACAAGCCCTCCAGGCAATTCGACACAGCTCAAGGTTTAGAACCCCAGTCTTAGTAGGCGGAAGGCGGAGAGGTTATGATAAAGAGTGTATTGAACAGTCACTAAGATTTGCATATTTACAGTTTAAGGGTGTAACCTGTATGATAAGGAAGCATCATTTGTGATATAATTAAAACACAACTTTATCTTTCACTTTCCTTTAAAATGTAGGAGTACATTTCACCTGTTCCTAGATGGGAATATGGTCAGATCCTATGACTCTTCTGCTCCCTCTGAGGCAAAATCTCCCAATTCAGAAATTATAAGACACCTTCAAGGTGAGACTTCCCTGTTACCCTCCCAGACCCATGGGAGGTGGCATGATGTCCCCCATGGACTGCCACATGGGGAGAGAAGAGGGGAAGGGGTAAGGAGGGGCAAGAAGCTTTCCTTGTGACTGAGAGCTTCTGCTCTCCTGGCCGGTAGGTGGAAGTTTAGAGCCACTTCTTCCCTCACAGGTGCTTTCTTGGACCCACTGGAGGCCACTCTGCCGGCCCCTCTGGCCACACTCCCACGACATGGGCCCCGCCTTCTGCTCCTCTGGGCACTGTTCCCCATCACCCATGGCCCTGTGTGGTCCACTCCACACGACTCCATCAGGGCTTCTTTGCTCTCTCCTTACCTTCTCCAGGGACAGGGCAGGAAGATAAATAGCATGAGGTCAACAAACCTCTGACCCCCCAGGAAGTCTTCATGCCCCCTTAGTCCCCCAAGTCCCCAGGAGTGCAGGCAGTCCACCTACCCTGCTGTTCCTGGCCCTCTGTGGCTTCCTCAGGCATAAATCAGGTCCCCCCAAGTCAGCTCTTCCCCAACTGCAGGGACACATATCAAGCTCTCTGAATGGTCCCCTGGGAGTCACCTGCCCCCACTGGACCTCCAAGGGTGTGGAGATTCACATCATGGCAACAGTCGTCACTCAAGAAAATTCTCCTAAAACTGACACAACATTGTAAATTAACTATACTTCGATTTTTTTTTAAGTAATAAATTCCCTCACACATTCTCTGTCCTCTTGCCTCTCCACTCCTTTTATTATCTTAAAACTGGTGAGGAGTTCAAGACATCTTGAACCAGGTTGGGGACAGTTTCTTTGTAAATTGTCCATGTGGTGATTTGGTTTTGGAATATAACATGTATCATGGCTTGAGGACTGTATAGAAACTTCCATTTTAACATCCTGTTACATAAGGAGGTTCTCATGTGATACAAAATAACCCGGTGAGGTGTGTGTCATGATTGTCGTTATCGTCCAAGGTCACACATCAAAAAGAAGCAAGGAAGAGACATGGACTCAGATCTTCCAGCTCCAAACGGTGCTCTTTCAACTACCCCAGGAGATGGGCCGAATTTGCTGAAATAGAAACTAGAGATGAGACATGAATATGTGTAAATATCATTTATTAAGGCTGAGGTCCAGCTTGAACTGAAAGCCCCATGAGTACAGAACCGGAACGAGAGTACTCCTCAAACATATTCAACAACCAGAAAATGTAAATAAAATGGCATCTTAGTTAAGCTTCCTTTGACCAGAAATAGTAAAGGCCAACACTTGAAATAAATGGATATGTTCACTACGTTGCTCGTGGTGATGGTTTATACATATGTTGAAACTTAGTAAGTTATCACTTTTAAATATGTACAGTTTATTATTGTATGTCAACTTTACCTCAATGAAATTGTTTTTTAAAACTCAAACAGCGGGGCTTCCCTGTGGCGCAGTGGATGAGAGTCCACCTGCCGATGCAGGGGACACGGGTTCGTGCCCCGGTCCGGGAAGATCCCACATACCGCGGAGTGGCTGGGCCCGTGAGCCATGGCCGCTGAGCCTGCGCGTCCGGAGCCTGTGCTCTGCAGTGGGAGAGACCACAGCAGTGAGAGGCCCGCGTACCGCAAAAAAAAACTCAAACAGCAAAAACAAAGTGGGTTAGCATGGGACTTCAAAGATACAATATTGGGGATAAAGACACTCTGGGGTAACAGAAATGTGAAAAGGTCAGAGGGAGAGTTAGAAGTACAAAATGCATGTTACAAAACAGGATCATGAAGCAAGAGAAAGGAGAAAGTGAAAATTTGGGGTTTAGTGTTCCTAAGATATTGATATTCAGTGTCTGTGGAAGCTTTAGTGCCTTTGTTAAGTGGTAGGAAAAGAGTTGTCAATATTTAAATATATAATATGAAACATATTTTAAAACTCTTTTAAAGATCCAATGAGATCAAGTATATATTAGCACCTTGAAAGGTATAACTGGCTAGACAAATGTAAGTGGTTATTAATAATATAAAATGTGAATAGTTAATTCAGCGTTTCCCCAGCAGACACCTTCTCTTTTCGTGTGTAATTAAATGTCCTGCACATATTTCAGGATGTGAGAATTTTTCAAAACAGCCTTGAGTCCCAGATATGGATGTATGTCTATATTGCCATAAGCCTCTTTAAGCCTGGCCTCTCCACCGGCTGACTCCCTGTGTCCATCACCAGCAAGATTCCTGACTGATACAGAAGCGGGGGGGGGGGGGGATCTCGTGCCACAGCTGTGTCGAGTTGATTTAACCTGTCCAGCCATCTGTAACAGGGAAAACAAGCTTCCCACATGTGCGTGAAGTCAACACATGGAGGGATGGGGATGGCTTCCATCCCTTCAGGGAGATGCAGGGCCTGCAGCTTCCCTCTCAGAGCAAACTTTCAAAAGGTTTGCAGACTGTTGGAACACATTTTCCAGAAATCTCTTTAACCCTTCACAAGCCACGAGCACACATCCCTTGCCTGGCTACTTCCAAGCAGGTGATGCTCAGTGGAGAGCCACGATTCTTATGTGGTATCTGCTGGCCACACTTAGCATCTTGCTCAACAGAGGAGGGGGCAACGTCGGCCTATGTCCCTAAGTGCCTAGGACATTTTCTGATACAGAGTGGGGACTCAAGAAGCATTTGTGGAAGGAAGGAAGGGTGGGAGGGAGGGAGGGAGGGAGGGAGGGAGGAAGGAAGGAAGGAAAGGAGGGAGGGAGGAAGACAGAAGGCAGAAGTGAATAACTCTCCTTGGAGGAAGCCGGAGACCCTGCAGAAATGCCTGTATGCAAACATGTGACAGCACTCTGGGGAATGTGGGAGTTTTGCAAGATGTTCTTCACCAATAGAGATTGAGTACCTTGTGGATATATGGACAAAAGGAAGGCTCCATGATTCAGGCACACTGCCCTTTCCCCCGGATTACACCTGACCTGAAGGGAGGGCCAATAAGATGTAAGTAGAAGCCTACAGCATGGAGCTTCCGGGAAAATTTGTTTCCTCATTTAAACAAAAGAAAGCCTTTCCCTTTTTACTGTTCTTTGTTCTCCCCTTCTTCTTGCCCGGAATGAAATATGATTTCTTAGATGAAAGAGACATGTTGCTCTCCTGAGAACAAAAGCCACCCACTAGGAATGGCAAAGCGTGAATAATGAGGAAGACTGAGTCCCTGATAGCACTGTGGATACTTTGCATCGGTTCTAGACTGCCTTCCTTCAGACTTCTTTTTATATGAGAAAAACAAAACTTCTACCTGGTTTGTCACAATCAGGTTTGTATTATAAGCTGTTAGATGTAATTATAATTGGTGAATCAGAAGCACAACATGGACACAAGCTCTCCTGGAAGCCAACCAATTTGGAGGAGAATCACAACGATGCACCCCCGTGGGTCCATTCCCATGAGTTACAGTTATTGTTGTAAATTATGGACTCTCAGACTCATAAGTAAGGGGACTAAAGAAAGAACCAGACGAGGTGCTGGAAGACCCCACTAAGGTTGGCCCAACAAGGTTATCATAGAGTCAGTCAATGCCCTGCCTGAAGGCAGGATTGGCTCTACTGATGGGGGATGGAGCTGGTGGGATATAGATGCAGTAGGAAGACAGCTTTTCAAGGAGACACTGAGAAAGGGGGAACAAGTGTTGGGGCCACTGGTCAGACTGTCTGCAGATTGGCACCAATGATTCACATTGGCTCTGGCCAACACGGCAAGATGATAAGAGATGATGGCAGAAGATGGTGTGTCATGGGCAAGAACAAAGACCTCCATATTCAAGCAACAGCTTCCAAGCTAGAGAAGAAACAAGCTGAGATAGATAAGTGGGATTGGTTGGACTTTTAGGCGCAACTGTCAATGGCCCTGATCAGCTACTTGGAGACCAAGACACCAGGGAAATATGGCAGGTGCTCTTGGCTGCCTACACTATATGCATCCCCATAACCCTTCTTCCTCACTGCAGAGGTGAAAATGCCATTCACTCACTTTCTCAGCTTCCCCAGCAGCTGGGGAACGAGCATTTGACCCAACCATGGAACCTGAGCAGAAGTCCACTGAGGGGCTTCTCAGCAAGCTTTTCCTAACTAATGCATTCTTCTTCACTTGACGTAGGTTGGGATTGAGGCTGGGATTCAAATTAGTCTTGAATTGGGTTAAACGTGAGTTAGCAGGTGAATATAGTTTTGCTATCAGGACTCCGTCCATCTGTCAATCATCAACAGAAACTTTTTTTAAGTCACCATTTTGTAAGAAGACAGGCTCCTCTGGTGTCTGGAAAGCAAGAAACTTTCTAAAAGCCCTCCCAGGTGCACCCAGGGGGTTCTGGCAGTCAGGGTAGGACAAAGGAGAGCAGCAAAGTGACTCCACTGCAGAACAAGCAGGATTCATTTCACTTCTGGAGGTTGAACGGCAGCAGATGCAACTTCCTAACTGTCTGTAGTGAGCATTCCTGCTGACAGTACGCTCTCCATGGGCTGAGGGAATGGCGTTAGGGACTGCCACCTTCTCCCCTGGGACTCCTCAGATGATTTCCATGTCCTGTTACTCCTTTCAAGTGCCTGGGACCCACCCCCTGTGGATAAGCCTTGATCCCTTAATTGCTGTCCTCAGCCACAGGGATGCTCTGGAGAGAGGGGGGAGGGGCCTCCTCTGACCTGCGGGCGGGCTCTCTCCTGTCATTCATTTGCAGCACTCCTCCTGGCTCCTCTCCAGGGTTTCCATCTCCCTGACCTCGGAGCTGTCACCACTGTCAGCTCTTCATGCACTGAGGGAGTTAAGTCAGGGGACCACTAATGCACATCCATGTCAGAACCAGATTTTGACAAGACCCCAAGTAGTACAGCCAGCTTGCCTTGTTGCTGGCTTGGTAGTCACACTTTTATAAGCCTGAGAGGGATTTAACTAGAAAGGACCCATCAGCAAAAATGGTTCACTACACTGTGTGGATCCTAAAAGCAGTAGGTTCGACATCATTTTCAGCAGGCGGGCAGCCTCCCAGGCAAGAAGCATGTCGGAATGCAAGTGAGTTTGAGTTATTTTATCACATGCATATCCCTGAATCCGTTCCAATAAATAAAAAGGGAAGGATTTGTAAGCTAAGTTTAACTATTGTGAGTACAAGGTTACTCAAAACACCCCTCACATCTCTATTAAGAACGGTTTTAGAGGAGGACGCTCTTTAAACAGGCCACTTGCAAACCTTCCTCGAGACCGTTCACGCGAGGGAAGGAGTATTCCCTGCGGATGACTTATTGACTTCGTGTGTGTCAACTCAAGTCCTGCAGACTCATTGGACATCTCCCCTCTGCTCAGCACTGAGAAATCTGCTGGGGGGAACTTCATAAGAAGGGTTGCCCCCATGAACCTGAAGCTCCTTTCATGACAAGACTTTTAAGCAGAGAAGGGTAAAAGAATGACTATAGACAGCACCCGAGGTCCAGATGTAAAATGATAAGTGTGAGCGTCTGCCGACCCCCCTTGTCCCCCAGCAAGTTGACCATCACCCACAATGAAGCCACTCCCTTTTTGTCACTGATGCTGCCCCCTCAGCACAGTGTGGCCTTCCCCACCGCCTCCGTCCATAGGACCCACCTCTTCAAAGGCCACCTCCTCCATGACGTTCCCAGATGCCCCAGTCAGAATGAAGGGCTCTGTCCACCAGACTCTCACTGCGGGCCACTTACACCTCAAACCAGGAGCCCCTTACTACAGTTTAGTGGGCAGAAGAAGGAGAAATCAGAGGTGAATCTTTCCCAGAGCTCAGTATTCTTTTTTGATTACACAAGTAATATATGTCTTTATTGTAAAGAAGAAAAAGAGAAACAAAGAGAGAGAGGGAGGAGGGAGGGAGGAATGAAGAAGAGAGAGGGAGGGAGAGAAAGAAAGAAAGAAAGAAAGAAAAGAGAAAGAAAGAAAGAAAGAAAGAAAGAAAGAAAGAAAAAGAAGGAAAGAAAGAAAGAAAAAGAAAGAAAGAAAGAAAGGGAAAGAAAAAGGAAGGGAAGGAGGGAAGGAGGGTGGGAGGGAGGAAGGAAGGAAGGAAACAAAACCCTTAAACACAAATAAAACTTTCTGCATTTCCACCCCCCAGAAATAACAGATGTCAATATTTTGGTAAGCCTTCTTTCTAGATGTTTTCCTACATATATATAGATAAAGATAGAGGTGGAGATGTAAGTATAAATATGAAAAGAGATAAGGCTTCTATGAAAAAGAATGAAATAATACTGCGCTATGCAGTTTTGTGAACTGCTTACTTCCTTTAGCAAGGGATATTGAGCCTCTTTCCATGTCAAGAAATATCCTTTTAATGTCAGGCAGGTCAGCAATTCAGCCTAATGTCCGTGCCATTTTCTCCATCGATTAGATACAGAAAAAGAAGCCACCAAACATAAAGATCAGACTCCCTCCCAAGCTGTGCCCTCCTGGGAGAGGCTGGTCATGCAGCATCACACACAGGGAGTCTGCCAGCTCAGCACCTGTGCACAGGCCCAGCCCCAAAATGTGGGCTTGGAGGCTTCAAAACCAGTCCCACTCTTTTTTTTTCTTTTTTTTTTTTTGCGGTACGTGGGCCTCTCACTCTTGTGGCCTATCCCGTTGTGGAGCACAGGCTCTGGACGCGCAGGCTCAGCGGCCATGGCTCACGGGCCCAGCCGCTCCGCGGCATGTGGGATCCTCCCCGACCAGGGCACGAACCCATGTCCCCTGCATCGGCAGGCGGACTGTCAACCACTGCGCCACCAGGGAAGCCCCCCAGTCCCACTCTTAACTTGCACTCACTCTGGCCTGAGCAAGGTTTGAATCAAGCAACCATGGGACAGTCTCAAAGGTCAAGGGAGCTGTGCCTCATTTCTGGGCACTGCACAGAAGTGTCTGCTGGGGACAGTGCAACATCTACACCAACCAGCCCTGAATCAGGGAGCAGAGTTTTAAGGAAAGCTGCCCCAAATCTTCAACATAATATTTACTGACTTCAGAGAATTCTGTGGTAAAAATATGTATATTTGTTTGTTTATTTATTATTTACCCAAATCCTGTTATACATTTAGGATGTGTCTTTATTATTATTATTATTAAAAATGAATCATTGTGAGCACATTTGCCAGACTTTGTGCACTGTCATAGATATTTTCTAAAGATAAATTTCTAGAGGTAGAATTGCTGGATCAAAGAGGATCCAATTTTTAAGGCTTTTAAAATAGCCAGATTGGCCAAGGTTATATCAATTTTAGATCTGTGTTTCAAAAAGCTCAAAAGGAATGGCCTCTACCATATCCTCACCTTCGCCACCACTTGACAAAAATAAAAGACAGGGAGGGGCGACCAACCCGCCTGTTGTCTTAATTCATAGTTCTGTGAATGGTGTTCTTGACCTTTGCCCCTTGTCCCCTTCATGTCCCACCATGAGGACACAGGAAAAGACAAAGGAAACCTGGTTTTCTCTGCTCTGAAGGCCTTGCAAGAGTCAGAAGACAAGTTCTCCAGTCCTCAGGGGTCCCTTCCACCCCAGCCCACACCCCTAGCCTACTACCCAAATTTGATGACAGAGGCACAGAAACATGGCTCTGGTCTGATGAAAAAGTGTTGGCCTTTTTAGTCTCAAGCTCTAGGACTCTGAAGCCACTTCACCGGAAGACAAGTCTACTTCAGTGGGAAGGCCCCTCCCAGCCACCTGCTTGCCCCTCCTCTGCCCTCTGCACCAGGGCTTAGCCTCAGCTTCCCCTAATCACGACATCTTCACTCCTTCCACCCTAAAGTTCCCAGATACTGGGAGACCAAGACTGAAGTTGTATGTGTGTGTGTGCACGTGTGTGTGTGTATGCCTGTATCCGTGTGTCTGTGTCTGTGTGTGCGCGTGTGTGTGTATCTGTGTGTGCGCATGTGTGTGTATCTGTGTGCCTGTGTGTGTGCATGGGTGTGTGTGTCTGTATCTGTGTGTGTCTGTGTGTATTCGGCAGGTGCTCACTGAGGATGCAGAGCCCTGTACCCAGTGTTCTTATACACACAGAGATTTTTAAAAAGAGAAGAAGGCATGGTCCTTGCCTTCAAGGAACTGACAGTCGAGCAAAGGAGACGGCCTATGTTCAGATCATAAATAATAATGACAAATATCGGCATTTTGTAGATCCCACGAGAGGTGAGGCCAATGTGCCGCAGGAGGCCAGCTTCAGGTCTGGAAAACTGAGGAGGGTTTTACAGAGGAAGTGGAATTTCAGCCCAGCGGAGATGGGGAAAGTCAGGCCAGGACGAAACAACAGCCTGAGTAAAGGCAT
The DNA here is from genome assembly GCF_005190385.1 of Monodon monoceros. Taxonomy (NCBI): domain Eukaryota; kingdom Metazoa; phylum Chordata; class Mammalia; order Artiodactyla; family Monodontidae; genus Monodon; species Monodon monoceros. The sequence goes on from NW_021703765.1 coordinate 22,281,710, forward strand.
AGCGGTGGGAAAGCACTTCTAGGAGCTGCTGAGTTCCGTTTAGTGGAGGGTTGACAGCCTGAGGAAGAGGAACAGAAGATAAAGACGGGCAGGAGGGCTGAGGGTAAACTCTGAAGGCCCGAATGCCAGGCCAAGGAGCAGGGATTTTATCAACCACATCTGGACAAGGAAGACATAGTCAGATGTGATTGTCTATAAATTGCCCACAACTATGTTTATTCAGAGATTATACAACTAACCAACAAAGATGTAAATTGCCTATTGTGTTTGAAAAAATAACACTAATTCTTACCATCCATGTAGGCAGACTTCTGTTTGTCTATGTATCGTACAGCATAATAATGGATAGGCGTATGGTCCCACACGTGTCGTTTTAATGTGGGGATATTATTCGCTTACAACCCAGAAAGCTTTACGTGTGCTCCATCTTTGTAGTTTATTGGTATAATTCTGTGAGCTGCTCTCCTCCAAGATTTCCAGGCAGAAGGAAAAGTAGGTGTTCCTTCCGCACCCAGGTCCTCAAATGCATCTGGGGAGCTTCTGCCCTCACTTCCATCCCATTTTCAATCCCACAGGTGAGTCAAGACAAAGCCCCCTCCTCCCTCCTCTATCTCCTGAGCCCCTCCTCCTAGCCAAAGAAGGGTCCTACTGCCTTCCTGTGTAATGAGAAAACCACCTTATATCACATCCTACCTTGTTCCCTCTTCTATTGTTCACCTGCATAAATTCTAAACTCTAGACCTCCAGTGTTGGCTCTCAGAGAACCCACAAACCCCACTTTTCTCAAAGGAGCTGGCTCGGCACATAAACATCTTGCAAATGAAAATCACAACTGGTGTCTCTGAAGTGCACTTCGAGACCCTATCTTGGAAGCCAGGAACTGAAACTGGTTTCTACTCTTCAGCTAGATTCTGCAAAGCTAACTGTGTCATAAGGGATTGAATTTTGCCCAAAGAGAGGTCTGACCTTTACCCTTGGACCCTGGGGAGTTCATCTCTAAGCCCTTGGAAAGTTCTGCCTTATAGGAATGTCCTTGCTTACCTAGGAAAGCCTAGGTAGCAAGGAAAGATTTATATCAGCTTGCCAAACTGGTGTAGCATTTAGAATTCTGGGGAGGAAAGGCTACCATGAAAAATTAGGGAATTATTAGCCTTGAAAGATTCCTGATGTTACTTACCTCCCTGAACTCCCTCATTAGCTGATCACTGTAAAAATCTTTTCAAAATGTCAACAGTCACCTTGCTAATTTGGAATACAGAGGCAAGGGTCCTATTCTTGATTCTTCTTTGATCTTTTCCACATGCTAAATATACATATGAAAGAGCAAACTGGCCATGAAAAAAAAAGGTGTCAGTGAAGACCTCAGTGGTATCAACACACACAAGAGAGCACTGGCAGTTAAGAAGGCTGCTGGGGGCTTCCCTGGTGGCGCAGTGGTTGAGAGTCCGCCTGCCGATGCAAGGGACGTGGGTTCGTGCCCCCGTCCGGGAGAATCCCGCGTGCCGCGGAGTGGCTGGGCCTGTGAGCCATGGCCGCTGAGCCTGCGCGTCCGGAGCCTGTGCTCCGCCTACCCTCGTGGGTAGGGAAAAGCTTCAAGGCTGCAGGTCTAATAAGAGATTGCTGACTCTGATAAGAGGAATTACAAAACATGGACACTCATACTGAAGGCCATACCATAATTAAGGCTAAAGGACCGCACACGCGCACGCGCGCACACACACACACCAGGTGGCAATTAGAGCTATTGAACAGTGTAACTTCATGGAGGCACAGACACCAATGACAGCAGAGACCTGTTGTTTAGAGGAGATAATCAGAAGACAAAAAAATTGGGAGCAAGGAGGATCATAGCTTCTCTCTTCAGTTCAGCCTAGCGCTGAGAGCAACCATCAACCAGGGGGCTCAGTGGCACAAGAATTCAGAAGCAATAAACCTGAACTTCTCAATATTCCCACCTGTCTTAGTTCAATTGATAGAGCACCCTAGACTGGGTGGCTTATAAACAATAGAAATTTATTTCTCAAAGTTCTGGAGGCTTGGAAGTCCAAGGTCAAGTGCTGTCAGATTCCATGTCTGGTAAGAGACCTCTTCTTGGTTCATCGATGGATTTCTTCTCACTGTGTGCTCACATGGCAGAAGGGGCAAGAGAGCTCTCTAGGGTCTCTTTAATAAGGATATGAATCCCATTCGTGAGAGCTCTGCTCTCATGACCTAATCACGTCTCAAAGGCCCCACCTCTTAAAACCATCACATTGAGGGTTAGGATTTGAACATATGAATTTTGAGGGGACATGAACATTCAGTGCATTGCACCACCCCACCTTGATATCTGGACCATTTGCCATCTGTTTACTCAAAAACACTATAGAAAATAGAATTTTCCCTTTCAACATGGCTCATAATATTTTTAGGGAGATCACGAACACCCCTCTGAGAATTTGATAAAAATCCTTAACTCTTACCCCAGAAACACACACACACACACACACACACACACAGAGTTTGTGCAAAACTCCAGACATCCTGAAACCCATCTCTGAAACCCTGCTGCTTTCCAGAACCAAAATGTGACCTGCTACTCAATGTAGAAAGTCCCTTCCTAATTAACACTCAGCACAGCACTTACCTCTGTCAGGAGCTTTTTTTTTTTCTTTTTTAATTTATTTATTTATTTTTGGCTGCGTTGGGTCTTCATTGCTGCACGCGGGCTTTCTCTAGTTGTGGCGAGCGGGGGCTACTCTTCTTTGTGGTGCGCGAACTTCTCGTTGCGGTGACTTCTCTTGTGGAGCACGGGCTCTAGGAGCACAGGCTTCAGTAGTTGTGGCACGCGGGCTTAGTTGCTCTGAGGCATGTGGGATCTTCCCGGACCAGGGCTCGAACCCATGTCCTCTGCGTTGGCAGGTGGATTCTTAACCACTGCACCACCAGGGAAGCCCTGGCAGGAGCTTTTGAATTTTAACTATGGCATAGCGTCAGTGTGGTAATTTACTTTAAAAAGACTTTGAAAAGTATGAGCTATGTAACGTGTTATAGGTGATTAGTTAGCATATGAAAAGCCCTGAGCAAGAATCCACAGTTCAGAGGTGGCTACTAAGCCCCTCAGATATTGTTACTTAAATCTACTCCACAGGTTTGTTAAATAGCATAAAGGATGTTAGGAATAACTTATTTTGGTGAAATAAGTGGTATTCAAGAAATATGGTTGCTATAAAAATTATCCAGGCTCCTTGAAGACATTAATGCTAATTGAAATAAGCCAGATACAAAAGGACAAATACTGTGTGATTCCATGTATTCGGTACGTAGAGCAGTCAGACTCGTAGAAACAGAAACTAGAATCATGGTTGCCACGGGCTGGGGGATTGGGGGAGAATGTTGAGTGTTTAATGGGGTCAGAGTTTCAGTTTCAGATGATGAAAAACTCTGGAGAAGGATGGTGGTGATGGTCACACAACAATGTGAATGTACTTAATGCCACACAACTGTGGCACTTAAAAATGGTTAAAATAGTAATATTTTATGTTATGTATATTCTACTAAAATTTTTAAAAAAAATTATCCAGGCCCTTCCATGCCTACATGAATGAAGTATAAGGATCAGGCAAGCCCAGGACCTAATACCTTTGGGAAAATCTTTAGAGAAGTCCCTGTGCTCTAAGGGACTCCAACAAGTACCTGTGTGAAAACGTTAATTCAATGTGGATGCAATGATTTATGATGGCAAGGACAGGCAACTCTGGACTCTGAGTTTGACTTGACTACCAAAGTCATCAGAAATCATGGCATTCACCTTGAAGTAACACTCTCATGAAGTCAATGAGAGGAGCCTCCTCTGAGTTTCCAAGAGCAGGTGGCATGTCTGCTTTTATGCTTGTGTATGTGGCAGAATTTTGTCAAAGATTTGCTTTCATTGTAACATCCCACCACTAGCCCGCTTGTGGGGGACTATATTCCCCTCTAATCACCCGAAGCTGCTAGTCTTTTACCCAAAGAACCTGACAATTGCCGAACAGGCCAGATTTGCCTAAGCCGCTCCCCAAGTTCAGAACAAACTCAGGGCTTGACCTCCAGCCAAGAATGCAGCAAAACAAACAGTAGCTCAGGCCTCCACCCTGGCCCCAGTAATGCAGACAGCTGCCCAAGGGCTTCTGCTAGGAGAGGAGAAAAACCACAGAATGAATAGAGTCCAATCCTTGTCTCCACCCAGAGTCAATAAGAGAAATTATAGCCACATCAAAACATTTTGGGAACAGCTGTAGTATTTTACCAGCTGTTGGGGATTATAAAAAGAAAAGGAAAAATAATATCTATTTAATTAAGGAGTTTACCCACTTATTCATCAAGAAAGATAAATGCATGCTGCAATATAAAAGATAGATATACTGTAGATATTAAATGTTGGACTGTACCATAACTAAGGTAAAACTCATAAAAATCAGAAAATTGTTCATTCTCAAAATTCAGAAGTATTGTGTTCTAAAAGAACAAGGAGTGAAATGGCAGTTAGCAATAATTTGCTCCAGATAGCAATTAATTTGCTTTTGGTTACCAACAAATATTTATTGAGCTTGTGCAATATACCGGACAGTTCTGAGATAACACGCAAAGATGAGGATGGCATGGTCCCTTTTTTTTTTTCTTTCCCCATAGGAGTTCATGGTTATTAAAGGGGAAGCAGAAACATAAAAAAATAATTTAGCAGTTGAAGAGTTTTTTTCCCCTGACAACACTTCTGACACCACACGTAGTGGTTTTCCACATCAGCAGTCATCCTCTGACACCAACTGGGCGTCCTACAATTTGACTCAATTCTGACGCTAACCACCTAGAGCTAGCATCAGACTCCGCAGGTTGAAGGGCTCAGTCCCACAAGACCTCCTCTGCTTCAGATGCCACTCACAAGTGTCTGGTCCCCACACCTCTGACCAACTTGGCTACAAAGTCAGAGCTTCGGACAGCCCCTCCCAGATCTGATAATTTGCTAGATGGGCTCACAGAACTCAGGAAAGTGCTTAACTTACATTCACTGGTTTACTATAAAGGATACAACTCAGGAACAGCCAAATGGAACAGCCTAGGGCAAGGTATGGGGGAAGGGATGTGACACTTTTGTGCCCTCTCTTGTATGCCACCTTCCCAGCACCTAGATTTGTTCACCAACCCAGAAACTCCCTGAATCTCCTCATTCAATAAATTTTATGAAACTCACTCTCCAGCCCCCTTCCCCTTCCAAAAGGTGAGTGAGTGGGGCTGAAAGTTCCAATACTGTAATCACGGGGCCTCTTGGGTGACCAGCTCCATCCTAGAGACCCCTCCCTAAGTTACCTTATTAGCATAAGTTCAGGTGTGATGAAAGGGGTTCATCATGAAGAGCAAAAGATACTCCTACCACTCGGGAAATGCCAGGGTTTTAGTTCCTCTTTGCCAGGAACCAGGAACAAAGTCCAAATATATTTCTGTATTATACCACAGCGGTAAAATAAAATATTCAAAGTGGGTTCCCTGTGGGCACTGAGAAGGACCTGGACAATTTTACTGGAGGAAACGAGTCAGAAAAAACCTCAGAAGGGAGGCTGTGGTTGCATCTTCAAAGATGGCAGGTGTTCACAGGATAGACAATAGAAGAAATGACCAAGGAAACCAGGGACTAGGAATGTCCCAGCACCGCACATGGGGACAGAGGAGGCTCGCAGGACCTACTGCAGGAGCTCTCCACTGGTCTCCTGATTCCTCTGTGGCCCACATTCTCCACCCAAAAGCCACAGGAATCTTTTTAAAACACGCATCAAATCTTATCACTATTCTGTTTTCAATCCTCCAAGGACTTTCCATCCCACCTTAAATAAAATCCAAACCCCTTGCCCTGGTCAGCAAAGCCCTACACACTCTGGCCCCACCTGCTCCTCTGTCCTGAGGTAACAACATTCTCCCACTTTGTTGGCTCCATTCTAGCCTGACTAGCCCTGTACACTGCGTTGATTTCCATGTGAGATGGCAAATTTATATGTCAACTTGACTGGCCACGGGTGCCCCGATTATACTCTCTTTCTGGGTGTGTCTGTGAGGTGTTTCCAGGTGAGACTGGCATTAGAACCGGGAGGCTCAGCGAAGAGGACTGCCCTCCCCTGTGTAGTGGGCATGATCCCATCCACGGCGGGCCTGAATAGCAAAAAAGGTGGAGGAAGGAGGAATCGCCTTCTTCCTGCCTCACTGCTGAGCTGGGACATTTCGTCTCATCTCCTGCCCTTGGGCTGGGATTTACACCATTGGCTCCCCAGGTCTCAGGCCTTGGGACCTGGACTGCATGACACCCCTGGCTTTCCTGGGTCTCCAGCTCATAGACACCAGATCATGGGACTTCTCAGCCTCCATAATCACGTGAGCCCATTCATCATAATAAATCTCCTTTTATATATAAATTAATAAAATACATAAATATATACATACACAAAAAATAGATGATTATAGATATAGATATAGACCCTACTAGTTCTGTTCCTCTGGAGAACCCTGACTAACACACTATCTCGGCATCTTTGTGGTTGTGGTACCCCTTGCGGGCAGTGGAGAACTTGTCAATAATGCTAAGAAAGAAGGTCAAAGGTAGAGTAAAGAAATGGTTCACAGCACAGCCTCTGATGTCAGATTGCCTTGGTTTAAGACCTCATTTTTCCCTTGTTAGCTGTGTGAAATTACTTAAGTACGCTGTGCCTTTCTTTCCTCATCTGTAGAATGAATTCCCTGAACAAAAATAGTGCCAATAGTACATGACAGTTACTGAAAGAATTAAATGAGTTAATTCTTGCAAAGCATTTAATATAGTACCCACCACATACCATAAGTGTTAGATTTCTTATTCTCCTATAAATGAAGGTGGAAGGCATTGAAGAATTTTGAGCAAGAGAGTAATAAAATCAAGTTTCCACTTTATCATTATCAGTCTGACTGTGGTTGAGGGTGGAGGAGGTAGATTTCACCAGCTAGGTGACTTTTACATTCCTTTATTCGGTAAACTTTGATTTTAGACAGGCAATGTGCTAGATGCTGGGAGAGTTACCATTATCACCATATGGCTTTGGATTCACCATCAAGCCCCTAGCCTAAACTTTTCCCAACACTTGCTAAGGTGGCCGTTTTGAAATCTTCCCCTGCAAATGGATTGGCTCAATTCTAGATGTGGGTCTTTTTTTTTTTTTTTTCTGAATATAGTCACAATTTACAATATTATATTAGTTTCACGTGTATAGATCTGGGTCTTTCTTAATTACAAGGCAAAGGAAAAGACATTGAACTGGAAGTTGAGACTAAACTCTCGTCTTCATCTGAAAACAGAGGCAGTCACTTCTACCCTGAGGACCTCACAGAATTGCTGTATACACAAAATACTTGACAGGGACGGCTGAGGAAAGACAAGCTCCTACTCTGGTTTGGGTGGGCTGTTGTTTTATATTTTTAATAAAAATATTATATCCATATGGACTAAAATTCAAATAGTACAATAAGGTATGAAATTAGAAATGAAAGTCTTCTGCTCTCTCCACCCTCAACCTATATTCCCTCTCCACAAAAGGTAGTCATTTTAACACCTTTCCATTTATCCTCTCTGAAAAAAATTTTTGCGTGTATCTGCATTCTACATGTATACACTTTAAAGATTTTACCCAAATGGGATCATGGAGGTTTTAAAACATTAACACTAAATTCTTTGACATTCATCCCATCCAAAAGGAGAATATATTTCCCCTCCCTTTGAATCTGGGCTCCTTGACTGCTTGACCAATAGAATATGGTAGAAGTGATGCTGTGCCAGGTTCTTGGCCCAGGACTTAAGAAACTGGAAGCTTCCACTTCCTATGTCTTGAGATGTTTGTTCTTGGAACCCAGCCCCATGCTGTGAGGAAGCCAAGAAACCACATAGGGAGGCTAAGTGTAGGTGTTCCAGGCAACAGTCAACATCAACTGCTAGAAGTGTGAATGAGAAAACCTTCAGATGATTCCAGCTCCCAAATATCAGGTCACCCCCGGTCTTTAAGCCATGCCAGCTGACTCTGGGTAGAGCAGAAACAAGCTGTCACTGTCAAACTCTAACTACTTGCAGATTTGTGAGCAAATTTAATGGTTGTTGTCGTTTGAAGCCAGTAAGTTTGGGATGATTTTTATGCAGTAACAGAAAACTGGAGCACGGATCATACTTTACCCATTGTTATGAAATTACTTTTTCGCTTTTAATAAAATATCTTGGAGATCTTTCAACAACAATACATACGTTATTTATTTTAATGATCTAACACTTCGTTGTATGGATGTTGTGTATTAAATCAATCAATTTCCTATTGCTGGACATTTAGGTTGTTTCCAGCCTTTTTCCATTTAAAACAACACTGCAATGAGCATTTTAGCATACTTTTTTGGTATATCTGCAGGAAATTTTTCAAACAGTTAAGTATTGGATCAAAAGGAATCAGCATTTGAAATTTTGATAGATATCACCAAATTCCACATCTCTTCCCTAAAATAATAAAGGCTGCATCAGTTTACACTCCTACCCAAATAAAACTGGGGTTCTCTGAGGAAAGAAGAAGAGGAAAAGCCTTCAGGGTTCCTCTGGGGCCATCCTACGTTCATAAAGCCTCAGGTGGTATACAGTTATTTTTCCAAAATTAACTAAAACTGAATTTAGTTCATACATTTTCAAGGACTATAAACTAGAATGCTCTCAATCTGAATTAAAAGAATGCGAACAAAAGAATAAATTTTACAATACTTATTCACTTAAAACAACATTAAAAATTTTTAAATACTTATTCACTTAAACCATTACATGCTAACACATTTTTATGAAAAAACAAAAAATAGTGAAAATAGAGACATTGTTTTTATTTTTGCAAATCAATGTCTGGCTTAATAGAAGACAGCTGGATTCTCATCTGTTCTTCTGCACTCAACCTGCTGCAATATGTTGTTTTTGTTGAGATAAATCGTAAAAATCCAGCCTCACACAGATATGTAGATAATAAAGGAGTATTTTTATAGCTTCTCCCAAGAATTGTGGATATTCTTCTCTAATATTACACTGAAACTTGACACGTGATATATACTTAAACATTAGCTGCCATGTTGAATTTGTAATCAACTCACTAAACTTTTCATACTCTGTTACATTAAAATCCACAGATGTATCTTGAATTTTGAATGGCTCTTTTACCCACACATGATTTTGTAGCATCATGCATTCATCATTTGAGACATTGGTTTACTAAGCTAAGCAGATCTTCTACATGTTGACATGTTTCATTATACAATATCAAAAAAAAATCACTCATTTATATCACTACCATTCCCATCATAAAAGTCCTTAATGATTGGGAAGTTGTCAAGATCACAGTGCCCAGGTAAAAGTTTTTTGAAATTCTAACTTTTGCTTGGGATTCTAATTTTATCATTGGTGGTAAATATTGTCAGTTGTTTTCCTTAAAGTAAAAGACTCACTTTGTTCATTTTCAAGAAAATATCTGCCAAAAACCCATGTCTGAATAGCCACAGTTTTGTCTAATAGTTGTTCTTTCAAGTAAAAATGATGTTCCGTTGTGTGTGGGGGACACTAGCTCAGCTTGTAACACAACATCAAAAGTGCTTTTTGGGCTTCCCTGGTGGCGCAGTGGTTGAGAGTTCGCCTGCAGATGCAGGGGACACGGGTTCGTGCCCCGGTCCGCGAAGATCCCACATGACGCGGGGCGGCTGGGCCCGTGAGCCATGGCCACTGGGCCTGCGCGTCTGGAGTCTGTGCTCCGCAATGGGAGAGGCCGCAACAGTGAGAGGCCCGCGTACCACAACAACAACAAAAAAAAAGTGCTTTTCTTTGAGACAATCATCATACTTTTGCTTGCACAAAATATTTTAAATATGTGTGCTTAATAAAATTCAGAGTTTCTCCCACCTTATCAAGTAATTCTTAGGTGCAACTGGCTTTTTTTAACTACTAACATAATTTGATGTCATTACCATAATTCATGCTAAAGTACCAGGAGTTTTATCCATCCACCACTGATTTTGCATCACCACCACTGGAAAAGTCAACACAGTAGAAAAGACAAATAACATCTTGTTATTATTATGAAAATAGTTTTGAACTTGCAGACCCCCTATAATGATCTCAGGATCCATAGAGATATGCAGACCATACTTTGAGAACCTCTAGCCTAAGCAAATCACAGTAAATCCATTTGCCTTGCTGTTGATTGGTGCACTTCCAGCCAATGAGATATGAGGACTCATTGGGGGATTCTGCCAAAGTTCTCCTTGCTCTTAAAAGGGGTCCCAAGACTGGAAGAGATATTTGCACATCCATGTTCATAGCAACATTATTCACAATAGCCAAGAGGTGGAAAAAAACCAAATGTCTGTTGATGGCTGAATGGATAAACAAAATATGGTATATAGACACAATAGAATATTATTCAGCCTTAAAAAGGAAAGAAATTCTGTCACATGTTACAACATGAATGCATCTTGAAGACATTATGTGAAATGAAATAAACCAGATATAAAAACAAATGCCGTAAGATTTCACTTCCATGAATTATGTAAAATCGTCAGTTTTACGGAGACAGAAAGTAGAATGGTGGTTGCCAGGAGCTGGAGGGAGGGGAAAATGGAGGACTTTTGTTTAACAGGTATTGAGTTTTAGCTTTGCAAGATAAGTAAGTTCTCGAGATTAGTTGCACAACAATGTGAACTTAAGACTACTGAACTGTGCACATAAAAATAGTTAAGATGTAAAGTTTCTGTTGTGTGTGTTTTACCACAATTAAAATTTTTTAATTTTAAAATCAAATAAAATTTTTAAGAAGAGTCCCTAGAATGGGGGAGAGGACTTCTTTTCTAGCCTTTGGTTGATGATGTATAGAGAAGTGATACTTAAGCCATATTGCAATTCTGAGAGGTTAAACTCCAACATTTTGATAATAGCAGAGCAGAAGGATTTAATAATGGAAGAGCCTAAATCCTTGATCACATGATAGAGACTGTACCTTAACCAACCTTGGAAACTCTTACTTGCCAACCTTACTATGTAAGGTGATAAATTTTTCTTTTTGCCTGAGAAATGTTCAAACTAATATTTCTGTCACTTGTAGATAAAAGCATCCTTAGCAGTACCAAAATGAAAGTACCAGAAAGGCACAGAATGAGCATGGCCATTCCTCTGCCCCTCACCCATGGTGTAATCTGGGAAAAATCATTTTATTGCTCCCTTCTGTCACAGTAGGAAGTTGGATTAGATAATAACAAATGACTTTCCTAGTACTTTTAACAGATTTGCTATTACATATGCTAGAACTTTGGCATATCTTTAAAGTTGCTTATCCAAGTTGGTCTTTTATGCCAAAGTCAATAATAAGATTTGTTCCTGTTAGAAATAAGTACTTTCTCATGGAAGCAACCTAAATGTCCATCGACGGATGAATGGATAAAGAAGACATGGAACATATATACAATGGAATATTACTCAGTCATAAAAAAGAATGAAATAATGACATTTGCAGCAACATGGATGGGCATAGAGATTATCATACTGAGTGAAGTAAGTCAGACAGAGAAAGACAAATATCATATGATATTGTTTATATGTGGAATCTAAAAAAATGGTACAAATGAACTTATTTACAAAACAGAAATAGAGTCATGGATGTAGAAAACAAACTTATGGTTACCAAGGGGGGAAAGGGGTGAGGGGTAAATTGGGAGATTGGGATTGACATATACACAGTACTATATTAAAAACGTAGCTAATTAGAACCTACTGTATAGCACAGGGAACTCTACTCAATACTCTGTAATGACCTATATGGGAAAAGAATCTAAAAAAGAGTGGATATATGTATATGTATGACTGAATCACTTTGCTGTACACCTGAAACTAACACAACATTGTAAATAAACTATACTCCCATAAAAATTAATTAATTTTAAAGAAAGAAAGAAGTACTTTCTCTTCCTGCCGCTGACTTTCCTTGAAACCACTCTGAGGACTGACCTGTTTTAGGAAGCTTGAGATGACAGGTGTGGCTACCTTGTGTCAGAGTGCAAGATATGTTACTAACAGGCCTGCTACGTGGGCAGAAGTAATGACGGTCTCTTCTCCACAAGAAATCTCAGAACTTGTGTGAGTTATAGCCCTTTATCTCCCTACTCCCCAAGTTCTCAGGCCTAAGTGTTGAGGGCTGTAACAAGTAGAGTGCTGGAAATGTATGTTTAGGGAGGTCTGTGTGGGGTTAGACAGCAGTAAGACAGTTAAAGGCTGTGTAGAACTTAAAGAAAACAGTCCTTTATTGCTAGATCAAACGACTCTGGCCAACTTCACCCTAAATCATTGTTGTTTTTCAGTGGGAAATAAAGTCACTTAGCAGCGACTGCCTTTGGTTATTGTTATTATGAAGCATATATATTTTTACTTCTCAAGCAGGTGAGACCAGGGGAATTTCCAAATTGAATACTGAATTGCAGAAAATAGTGTCTTCATGGAACACTGGCCAAGGCCACTGAAATTCCACAGGAGGATACCTGATTGAGAGCACTATTAAGAAGTGAGATTGTTCAAACAATCGCAATATTGTGTTTGATGGTTGACAAGCTTAGCATATAGTCAAGTTTTGCTAAGAAATTCTCCCAGCAAACCAGAAAGGTGTTGACTCTTACAGCTCTAGACATAGGGGTTGATTCTCAAAGTCCAGGAAGAGCTGATTAAGAGCTTTTCTCTATCAAAGAATCCTTGGAATTTCCCTAATCTCCCCTTACTGGCAGGACTCTTTGTCTGAGTAGATGCTCAATGTATTTTTGAGCTTCCTCCGCCCCATTCCCTCCACCTCACGCCTAGAGCAGTAGGGTAACTAATTATCTTTGTCATGGCTGGAGTCAGACGGAATAAAGGTGGTTCTCATTTTCATGGTAGCTCCCAGCTCCTTTGGAAGTACCTAAGAAACTTTTTTTAAATTTCTTGCCGTTGCATTACTCTAATAGAATAAGGTCTTGAAAGCTGATGCCTATTATAATTCTATGCTTATGCATCTCCTCCACCATAATGAGTTACTAGAGAAGGGAAACTATCTTCTGTTTCTATGTCTGACAGTATTTGGTCCTAACAGAGAATCATTAGGTATTTTTGGAATAAACGATTTAGTGTCTGAATGAATTAATGAAAAATCAAACCAATTCCTTCTTATAGGGGCATCTGTTGTTTCCTTGTGCTCAGCATTTTCCCCCTTATTTCAGTAATGTCAACCTTCTTTCTTTCTTCCATGTGGTTCTGGCGGGGCTGCCACTCATAATATCCCCACCCCCCATCCAAGCTCGCCAATCGTGGTGTTCCTTATCACTCACCACAGGGACTGGTCCAAGCAACAAACATGTGACTCAAGCAGGACCAATCAATTCCCTGGCATTTGGGTACTAGGAGACAGGTATTATCTCCTGTTACTGAGGCTACTAGATTATGTATCCCTGGGGATACCAGTAGTCATCTTTTCTTTGACACGGAAGTAGCCTTGTTACAGCAGAAGAAAATACGGAAAACACAAAGAGAATCAACGAGGTGAGGAGAAGGAGATGAGAATAAGACAGAAAGAATGAGGTGGAACGTGACCTATTATATTTCTTTTAACCTTGATCCTATATTACAAACTCCCCACTCCATCTTTCCCGTATTTTTGCCCCACTTTTCCCCTGGTAGTAGAGTGTATTGGAGTCCTGACTAATGTACTCCCAAGAAGCAATTACATCCACCCTTTACCAAAGCAACAGGAGTTTCTCTCTAAAAGAAATAGACCATACCCCAGAGCTATTATGGGCTGGCTCTACCCTGAATCATAGCAGAGATCAATGAACGCAGAGCGCAGTCCTTAGCTTTCATTCGTTAGACTTTTGTAGATCCCATGCTCCTTTTCAATAGCAACACGCCAAAATCATCTTTCATATAAACTGTGAGCCACGTCAGGATAACACAGTCTGCCAGTCAATGGTTTCATATCTGAACACCTCCATCTATGTCTATACAGCAGTATTTCAGCACTTGTTTGGATTTTCTTTTTTACCTTTGTGATGTTTCTATAACTTGAGTAAGACAAAGTTCGAATCCTAACATTAAATAGATTTCATGAAGAATATAATCCAAATATGGGAATTGTTAGATGTGCTTAAAAGAGTATAAATAAAAGAAAAACTGTATATTCAGTTAACAGGAAAAAAGAACAAAATTAAAGAGCATCCATCTTGCATTCCTCAAAGCCTGGGTTGAGCACCGTGGTAGCAGTAAAGACACAGGTGAGTACAAACAGACCTAGCTCCTGTCCTCATGTTGCTTGCAATGTAGTGGGAGAGACTGATATTAATGAAATAACCACACTATGGCAGATGTTACAAAGGAAAGGACCATGGTGCTGCGAATGCTAATAATTAGGGCACTTGACCTCCTCAAGAAGGTCTGGAGAGGTTTCCTGAAAGAGTGATGTTGGAACTGAGATCTGAGAATGAGTAGGAATTAAGCAGGTGAAGAAGGGCACATCATGGTGTAGCAGACGATGTCAGTGCGCAGCCCAAGTGCTTTCTCTGGCCATAGGGTAGTCTCAGCCCACACACAAGGCAAGCCAGGAGTACCAGAAAGCTGACACTCCCAGGAATAGCCCTCAAACAGTGACCGACGGGAATTAGTATACAAATGTCTCAACTTCCTCAGCCCTCAGGCTGAACAACTCCAAGGCATGTTCTACACCACCTTCTAGAAGTCTCCAGTGAAACAGCCTCGCTGTCCTCACCAGGAAGCTCATCATTGCATCCAATGTTGGCTTCCTTTCATTCCTAGCTCATCTCCCTTCCCCCACTCCCTTACCAGTGCTTTCTGGATCACCTCTCACACAAACTATACAAACCCAAGTCCCAGTCTCAGTGTCTGCTTCTCGGAGAGCCCAACCTGAGACAGAAGTTGGAGTGAGGGAGAAGTGAACGGGAAAAAACGCTTGTGCAAAGGCCCTGCGGTAGGAAGGCGCATGAAGAACTCAGGGACTGAAAGATGTGGCCACTCTCACTAGAGTAGAAAATAATGAGGAAAAAGCAGGGGAGAGACGTGTCCAGAGAAGTGGTTGGCAGCAGAGGGCAGAGAGCAGGGAGGCCCCGTAAATGAGCTCTACCTTTGCCCTCAGTAGGGTAGGAAGCCATTGAAGGGTTTTTCGATGGAGGTAGATGTGATCTCGTTTGTGTTTTGAGATGGTGGATCTTGTTTCAATGTGAAGAAAAGACTGGAGGGGACGAGGAAGGATGTGTTTTTGGAGGGGTCAAGAGCAGCTGGCTGTGGTCCAGGATGAGGTGATAGGAACTTGTCCTGGAGTTATTGACAGAGGAGGCATTAAGTGGTGGATTTGGAGGATATTTAGGAGGCAAAATCAATAGAACTTGAAGATGGATTTAGTCTGAGAGCTGAGAGAGAGGGAATTCTCAAAGATAACACCTAGGTTCTGGCTTGTGTGTTTGAAT
This sequence comes from Monodon monoceros, assembly GCF_005190385.1. NCBI lineage: Eukaryota > Metazoa > Chordata > Mammalia > Artiodactyla > Monodontidae > Monodon > Monodon monoceros. Next base: position 22,297,232 of record NW_021703765.1, read on the forward strand.
AGCTAATGTATTTCTAGCATAGAAGACATGCCAGAGATCACGAAGGATGGTGTCTTAAAAGCAAGGTGTATACAAGGGATGTCTTTGGTTCTCTGGACTAAATCCACATAGACAGGTATACCTATTATTCTGCTTTTACACGTTAAAGTTCTGTTTAAGACAGTGCCTATCAGGATAGGAAAACATGAAGAGCAAAATCTAACAGCGGCTGAAAACCAAACATCATCTTATTTTGATACTAAACTGTAGTGCACACTCCAGCTTACATAACTGGGCAGGTGGGGCGGGGGGGGGTGTCACACGTGGACTCAAAGCATGAGAAAGAAGCTGTGTGACAGCAAAGGCCTAGGCTAATCAGATGTCTTCCTCCCTCAAGCCAGCCTGATGCCACCCAGAGTTTAAACTCTGTCCAAATGAATACACCTCTTAATCCCACCCCAGATTATGATGAAACGGTGAAGGAAAAGGAAAGCGAATGAAAGCTTGGGAAGGACAAGTGTATGAAAGGAGAAGAGAGAGATTAGATAAATTCTCCTACTTTACACTTGTGTTTTAGGCCCCAACCAATGAGAGAGTGAAGGGAAGAATTGAAGAGATGGAAAGAGTCATGGCATTTTAGAGATGGTAGATATCAGCTGGCCCAGGATTTCTCGACCTCAGCACTATTGACATTTGGGGCTGGATAATTCTTTGGCAGGAAGGGAGAAGGCCTCTACTCAGTAGATGCCAGTAGAATCCCTCCCCAGGTGTGACAATCAAAAATGTCCTCAGACATTGCCAAATGTTCACCGAAGGGAAAAATGGCCCTCAATGAGGACCATTGATCTAGTCTCACCTCTCCATTTTACAGATGAGGAAACTGAGGCCCACAGTGGGAAGAAGTCTTCCCAAGATGTGCAGAGTCGGGACAAGAATCTAGATTGTCCCAAAAATGTCGGCTCGTTCAATTAAAAAGGCCATGTTTGTAGACAAAGACTTCTGTTTTGTGTAAACCTAACTCTAATGAAAAATAGTTTAAAAAAAATAATCATGCAGTATTGGGAATACATCAGAGGTAAAGAGAACCATCCTTATATGTGAGTGAGTACTAGGCCAATCTGCCCAAAAATTTGCATTGGTGAGGGCACCATGAACTACCCGCAGGAGCAGAAAAGTGTGTTGAGACAAAATATGTGTTTAATTTTATTTGTATAAAACTCAGGAAAAAAGTCTCATTTAGAATACAAGTCAAGGAATATTACACTGCCTTTAAAAAGAAGGAAGTTCTGTCACATACTACAACACGATGAACTTTATGGACATTATGCTAAGTGAAGTCAGCCAATCACAGAAGAACAAATATGTACAATCCCACTGATATGAAATATCTAAACTCATAGAAGCAGAGAGTAGAATGGTGGTTGCCAGGGGCTGGGGGGAAGAATGGGGATGGGGAATTGCTGTGCAATGAGTGTAGAGGTTCAATCATGTCAGATGAAAAAGTTCTGGAGATCTGCGTTACAGCGAGAGTTAATAATACTGTACTGTAACTTAAACATTAGTTAACAGGGTAGATTTATGTTGTGTGTCTTTACCACAATTAAAAAACAATACACACACACAAATCAAGGACTGTTACTGTTCTATATCCCTATATCTTTCAGAGTCAGCTCCTATCTGGAAAAGATTCCAGGGTTTGATGGATGACAACCTGGGAAATGCTGGTCCCAAATCCCAGCCCTCATTTAAAAAGCTCAAGTAACCACAAAGTTGTAGAATACAAAACGACTTTTAAATCCAGCGCTAATTATCTCCAAAGTCCCATATTTCCAAATACAAGTGCAAATCTCACTTTTGAAATAAAGCTGTTTTTTATAAACAGCACAGAATGTTAATGCCTAGGGATCATATTGGTCCACTCCTTCTTTTTAGAGATAAGGGCCCAAAGGCGTCAGGAACTTGGGATTTTGCCCAAGGTCACCCAGCTAGTTAGTGATAAAGTCCTGCACCCAAACCCAGGCTCCTGAATCCTAGTCCAAGACTTCCTCTCCTTTACCAAATTGTTCTCCTTACTCTGAGGACCCCAAATCTAACCCCCCCCACATTAATATGAGATATTCATTCCAGAGAGGAATGAATGTAAGACCTAAAAAAGGAAACCATGGAGGGATGTCAAAGAAGAGAGATGTGATGAAAAATAAATGAAAACTGCAAAATAAAAAAAGGAAAGAAAGAAAATTTAAAAGACTAGAAAAGAAAAATACCAGAGAATGAGAAACAGGCCCCAAAAAAGACATTCACAAAGATAAGCTTCTAGTTATTCTTGGTGCCCCGAGGAGTGTTCGAACTGCTACAAAAATTGCTTCTGACCTAAATGGAGAATAAAAACTATTTGCTTTATCTATTGAGAGTAAAATCAAATTTCACGTTAGGAAGCATTGGTTTGGATGAGGCAAGTTGAAATTTTGAGAAATAGGGTGTTATAAGCCACCCCTAGCCTACCTCGGGCACTCGAGAAATGTTTATTGTTAAAAAGAATACCTAGATTTTAATAATCCATATTGGGGTAACACTGTACGAATTCATTATTTTAATATGTGTATAAAAGAAATGTCCTCCTCTCTCCTGCATTCTCCCATGGGTACACATTCACCCTGTGCTTCCTTTAGCTTTGTGCTTTAACACGAACACACACATGCGTGCACACACACACACACACACACACACTGACTCTTAACTCCTCCTTTCTCTCTCATTCCTTCATACACTCCCCAAGTTGAAATAAACTGTAGAAAAACCGTGTCCACCCCGACATCTACTTACTTAGCTGGTATATATATTATAGTGCTTTTGGCTACAAGGAAGTGCAAACCCAAATAAAAGTAGCTTTGAACAATAAACACACTTCTTTTTCCCCATAACAAGAAGTCCTGAGGTAGCACCACAAAGCACAATAAATATTTGTTGACCTGAACTGCCCTGCAGCACGTACTCTGCAGAGAATTAATAACATACGTAAACTGTGGTCCCGGGGGCTTATCGTCCAGTAGGGAGACACTTGTTCCCAACCCCAGAACAAGGCAGTGTGACACACACCAGCTGATTGGTGTGAACTATACATACTCCTGCAAGTGCTGAAAGAGAGGAGAGCTCTGAGACCGGAATGGACAAGCACTGCCTCGCAGGTGACACGCATGTGGCTGAGGTTTTCCAGGATGGGACGGATTTTGATAAGCGGAGATGTTGACACGGAGGAGCACTCAAGGTGGAGGAAATTGTTGGAAGCAGCAGAGAAGTGGATTTTTGGAAGTGTGCAAGTAAACTGGTTTGATTGGAGTAAAGAGTTTGTTCCTCCCAACTTAGAGAGAGGTGAGAGGTGGTAATGTCCACTTCCAATCATGAAGACCAGGGTCAAAACAAGTGAGAAACCCTCAGTCCAGTGGAATTTGGAAGGCCATCCCCTCAAGTGGTCCAAGGAGGCCCAGTTGAGTGGAGTGGCAGAATATCCCAAAGAGGAAGCTGAATTCCTTACTGGGGATACCCCGGCTCCATCAAATCTGAATTGCTAGGTTGAGGAATCAGGCTGAAGTGGACACCTAAGGGACTCCTGAAGGCATTGGTAGGCTATCCCTCAACCTGGAAACATTTAACTACATTGTTCAGGAATAACCATTGTGCGTGTACTTGGCAAAGAGTTGGGAAACTAGATTGTAGGCCCCACTTTTCCATTAACTGGCCACAGCACCTGAGATGGTCACTACCCACCCACACCCCCAGCCTCAGTTTTCCTCATCTCTAAAATGGGATCACTGGACTAAACGTACTCTGCACCCCTCCCTCCTCCAACAATCCAAGAATGGCTCTTTGTTAGGATGTTTACTTAGACAAATGCTGTCCACACACCTTACAAGCAAGGAAGTGGGGTGGATCAGGGCTGCATCCTTCCCCGCAGTGCCACCGGCTGAGTGGTGCCGAGTTTTTTCTCCCAAACATCTGTTCCATCATTAGTAATGTCTATACTTCCAACTACAATGGGGTTTATTATCATTAATGGTAATTATTATTGTTGAAGAACCAGAGAACTTTCATCTCATGCCGATATTTTGTTTCTGCCTCACATCAAATCTCTTCTTCCCAACACATTTCTATTTTTTTTAGAAAGCACAATTGAGGGTAGGGATATTTGAGTACTCAGTTCAATTCTCTGTGATATTAGGTAAGTCCCTTCCCCTCTGTCACTTCAGAGTGGGGAGAAGAATAGATTGAGTGAGGTCAGTGGTTCTTAACCATGCGTGAGCCTCAGAATCATATAGGACTTTCCCAAAAGGCAGATCCACGAACCCCAGTCCAGACCTAGAGAATTTGTATGTCTGGGTTAGATCTGGCAATGTATATTTTGAAAACTCTATGCAGGAAATTCTGATGGGCTCCCTAAATTCTCTTTATTAATTTGGTCAATAGGTATTTATTTAGGACCTACTCAATAAATAGGGCTATTTGTTAATAAATTTGGGGCTAACGCTAAAAGGTCTAAAGCATATAGAGATACAAGATTTTATTTTTATCTTGAAGGAGTTCAGCAAATGGTGAGAAAAGATAAACATGAAAACAGATACAGACTAAATAAGATAAGCCTTCAAAGGTAGAGCACTGATGTTATAGGAGCATATGTGAGGGGCTCCAACTCAGCCTAAGGTGGTAGGAAGTCTTCCCGGTGGAGGTAGCCTTGAATTAAGCTTTAAAGGACAATCAGAAGTTCGAAGAAGTGGGGAGAGGGATGCTATAGGAAAGACCCAGAGTTCAGAACAGTAGTTCTTACAAGTAACGTACAAAGACTGGGTGGGGGGCAGATGGGGGAATAAAAACTACAGAAATTCCCCGCTTCTAACACTCCTAGCATCCATGTCTGCAGACACCACACCCCCATCTCCACTTGACCTGCAGTGTCAGCGCTGGGGAATAACAAACAGGACTGGCTGCTGGTCTGGGGTGGGAATTTGGGGGAGGAGGAAGAGTTACTACTGCAGGATCAGATGTATGGGGACCGGGTGGTACTGTGAGCTTTTGCTGAAAATACATGAGGCCCCCTCTAGAGAATCAGTAACTGCAAGGGAAAGAGCAGGACTGGGCTTTGCAGCCAAATCCAGTATCTTCCCCACCAGCCTCCTTGACTCACTTCTCAGGCTGCACTCGACCTTGGCATGCAGTCTCCTCTCAGCCCTTTCTCCCTCAAGGCTGACCCTGGAAATGCAGCCTGATCACAGATCTCTTAACAGGCGCACTGATTGCAGGGATGGGGGTCAATCCTGCAATTTACCTGCATCTCATGAGAGTGGCATTTCTTGTGAGCCCCTCAGAAGCTGGATCTGTTCAGGCTGTGCTGGGTGATGTTCTTTTCTGAGGAGCAAATTGATTCAACCAGCCTCAATTCCCCCTCGCTCGTAGGTCTGTCCTCTGCAGTGACCTAGCTCTGTGGGTTAGTTTCATTGGCTTCCATTGTCGGACACAGTTCAAAATCTTGCTACTCTATCCGTAACGCTCTCTGACCAGCCCCACCGAGCACGCAGGCCCCTTCAAGGGAAGGCTCGCCTACCTTGTCACAAGCAGCCGACAGCAAAGATTCGAGGTTTTAGAGTTTAGACTAAGATAGGCTTCTTGTAGTCAATTTACAGAGTTTCCTTGTCTCTCCAAAAAAAAGTTTAGAGGAAACATATTTGCTGTGGACCAACATCCACCTCTTCCAGAGCTTCGAAACACTCATTAGACACCACTGTTTGCCAGGTACCCAGTGTAAAGATGTTTAAGACCAGAGAAAATAGCAGAGAAATGGAAATGAGCTCACAGTTGCTAAACCTGCTGTGGTCTGTGTCCACAGCCCTCAGATTACAGCCCACAGAGGGAGAGGGTAGCACCCTTTGTGGTCTACTGTCTGGCTTCCTTGGAAGGAAGATCTTACTCCAGGAAGAAAATCTATATAAGTTGTATAGGGTAGACCAGTGGTTCTCAGCTGGAGGGGATTTTGCCTCAACCCCAGGGGATGTTCGGCAATGTCTCAAAACATTTTTGGTTGTCACAACTAGAGGGCGGGTCCTACTGGTATGGGTCAGGGGTGCTATTAAACGTCCTACAATACACAGGAGCACACCCGCCCACCCCGGTGCAACAAAGGATTATCTGGCCCAAAATGTCAATAAGGCCAAGATCGAGAGCCTGTGGTAGACTGCATAAGGAAAAGATGTGTGCTCTTTCCGTCTGTGGCCAGAAGCTGGGGCCCCTGGTAACTTGCTTTGCTGAAGGCTGACCATGGCTTGCCTCTCCTCACAAGTCCAGAGACCAGCTGGTCCAACCCCACCCTTTACAGATGATGAGAAAACTTGAGGCTCCGAGAGCAAAGTGACTTCCCTGAAGTCACACAAGGTAGCAGAGTAGAACCTGGGTACTGAGCCCCCAAGGCTATTGCCCCCGCATTGTGTCCATCCACTAAGCTGAATTCTTCCACACCACCTCATTTCCAGCCAAACTGCTGGAGTCACAAGTTACAAAGTAAAGCTTCTATTGGAAAGGACTTTTTTTTTCCAAAAATCTTGGATCTTTAAAATTTGTATGTGTGTGTGTGTGTGTGTGTGCGTGTGTCTGAGAAGGGCAGCTGGGAAGGAAGGGTGTGAATCCAGCTATTTGGAATGAGAGAGTGAAGGAGAAGCTGCCCAAGGCAGTGGCCCTGGGATCAGATGGACAATTAAGAAACAGTGTTGGATGGACCTAGAGATTATCATACTAAGTAAAGTAAGTCAGGCAGAGAAAGACAAATATCATAGGATATCAGACCACATCATGTGAAATCTAAAAAAATCAACTTATTTACAAAACAGAAACAGACTCACAGACATAGAAAACAAACTTATTTTACCAAAGGGAAAAGGGGAGATGGAGGGATAAATTAGAAGTATGGGATTAATATTATAGTAGTGTATACTATATAGAAAATAGAAAATAGATAAACAACAAGGACTTACTGTATAGCACAGGGAGCTATAGTCAATATCTTGTAATAACATACAATGGAAGAGAATCTGAAGCGGTACACCTGAAACTAACACAATATTGTAAATCAACTATAGTTAAACACAAAATAAAATAAAATAAAAAGAAGAGAGGCACAGTGGTACTAAGAGAACAAGGACAGAAATACAGATGAAAGTGAATTCAACTTTAAGAGCCTGTTTGGTCCATTGTCCTTCCTCCAGGCAAGACCAAAGAACAAGGCTTAGAGGAGGGTACAGATTATGTTAACGGATGGTCTGATGGAACCAGGGTTAAGGCCCAGACATTTCTGTATGTGTAGTTGGCCTTCCTATGTTCAGCACAGAGCGAGCCTCTTGACCACTGCAAGGTTCAGGGACCCTTAAACAATGGTCTAGGGACAGCCCCTGACTTGCTAGACCCTGAGAACTGCTTGTGGGGGGTCTTTTGAGACCACATGGTATAATGGATCTACCTATGCATGGATCCGATGCCCTGGGTCTCCTGATAGAAACCAGATTGCATGGAGGACAAAGAGCCTCCTGAGAGAAAAATCCCCCTGAGGGAGGCATCTGGGATGGAGGGTTGGGCCAGCCTGGGTAGCAAATGAAGTGCCGAATGGAGTGATGGGTTCTCTACAATGTGAGGCCCTTAATCGCCCTTCTCCACTCCCTCCCCTGGCTCCGTCGCTGCAGCATGTAGGTGTCTTAGGAAGAGGAAATCTGAAGGGTAAACCTCAAGACCTGAGTCATTCTGGGCTACAGCTCCTAGGCTAGAGGGCCTCTGCGGTGGTTTCTCCCCTCCCACTCATCTCGCTGAAAACAGACCCGGCCAATTTGAAGAGGAAGGATTTTTTTTTAATTTATTTATTTTTGGCTGGGTTGGGTCTTCGTTGCTGCGCGTGGGCTTTCTCTAGTTGCGGCGAGCGGGGGCTACCCTTTGTTGCGGTGCGCAGGCTTCTCATTGTGGTGGCTTCTCTTGTTGCGGAGCACAGGTTCTAGGCGCGCGGGCTTCAGTAGTTGTGGCATGTGGGCTCAGCAGTTGTGGCTCACAGGCTCTAGAGCACAGGTTCAGTAGTTGTGGTGCACGGGCTTAGTTGCTCCGCGGCATGTGGGATCTTCCCGGACCGGGGCTTGAACCCGTGTCCCCCGCATTGGCGGGCAGATTCTTAACCACTGCACCACCAGGGAAGCCCCAAGGAAGGCATTTTTAATAGATTGAGAGAGAGAGAGAAAGGTGTACGTGAGCTGGACAGACATGGTGGCAAACCCCAGAAAGCAACGAAGAGCAAACCCCAGAAGTCAAGATCTGGTTAGCACCAGCACTGGGGCAATTAACAGCATTCACTTTAGACAGAAAGAGAGAAGGAGTTCTCACTCCTCCAGTGCTTCCTCCACTCACTACCTGTCTGGCCTCGGGGAGTTTATGTAACCTCTCTGAGCTTCAGTTTCCTCATCCTTAAAATAAATAGGGTTCTTGTAAAGGCTTAAAGAGAGAACTCCTGCAAAGCACTGAACACTTAGCACAGTCACTATAGACTAAATATTTGTGTCCACCCTACCCTCTCCACTGCCAAAATTCATATGATGAAAGTTAATCTCCAGTGAGCTGGTTTTGGGAGGTCCAGCTAGGTAATAAGGATGGAGCCCTCATAATTGGGATTAGTGCCTTTATAAAAGAGACATCAGGGAAAAAAAAAGGTCATGAAGAACCTAAGGGTAAGACGGGAATAAAGACACAGTCCTACTAGAGCATGGACTTGAGGATATGGGGAGGGGGAAGGGTAAGCTGGGACAAAGTGAGAGAGTGGCACGGGCATATATACACTACCAAATGTAAAATAGATAGCTAGTGGGAAGCGGCCGCATAGCACAGGGAGATCAGCTC